>NC_090272.1:230835692-231135692 GCF_040414725.1 Anabrus simplex
AGTCTGCATCTGCGGATTAAAATCGCATGATACGGAGAGGATGCTTATTGTCAGTTGGGTGAAAGAAACTAGGAAATGCGGAGATATTCACCAAGATTTGCGAAGACAATAAATTCTGAGGTGCTCTTAAGGTCAAGAACATTGCGCACTTTGGTGATATGGTGAGGCTTCCGGGAACCTAGAGGCACCTGTAAATCCTAATACAAGGAAATATGGAGAGTAAGAAAATTCTTGAGAAACATTTTATTTCCTAGCTGGAAATCCTGACATAGTGGTTCGGAGGAAAAAACATCTCTCTATTCCAAACAGCCATCAGCAAGGCTATGACAGCCAGAAGATCGCCAACGTCCGATGACGGATACGGCACTAGAAGCAGAAGATGAAGAAGAAACACTTTCTTCTCTTTCAATATCTCTCAAATGTTTGCTTGAAACTCATGCCACTAAATAAATTAATGAAGAAAGGTTTACCTTCATTGAAAACTGAATGAACTTTTCAGGCTGAAATGTTCAACATCGCGGTTAACAAAATGACATTTCTAACATGTTCTAAGAATTTCTCGTCGTAAGGAGCAGTGACAAGTGTGAAGGAACTCTGAAGTAGCAGATTTAACAGCTCCTTGTAGTGAAAGGGAGTTTTAACTCGATTTGAAAATTAGATTAGCTCAGATTTGAAGACGGAGAGGTTGGAGGAAGGATGTCCTCAAAAGTCTTAGAATGACATCGACACGAGTATGATAGAAACTACCAATACGGCAGGTGTTCTGGGGGGATCATTTTGGAAATAAGATGATGAGCCCTCATATAATTAAC
The DNA here is from genome assembly GCF_040414725.1 of Anabrus simplex. Classification (NCBI taxonomy): domain Eukaryota; kingdom Metazoa; phylum Arthropoda; class Insecta; order Orthoptera; family Tettigoniidae; genus Anabrus; species Anabrus simplex. The sequence continues at coordinate 230,836,505 of NC_090272.1, forward strand.
ACTGGTGATCAATTGCCTTGTCTGAGTAAAGTACGGAAGGTTTGAATGGAGCAAGGAAATGTTTTGGAGTGCAGCAGGTACAGTAACGCCTTGTTCCTTCTGTTGCTGGTGCAAATTAAAAGTGGAAATAAATAAATCCATACATATCATTCCACAGAATAACAACATTCACGTTCGAACAGGATACGACATCACCAGTGACTTGCAAGATTTTCCACATCTGGAATAAATGTTTTTGTCGCCGATATACGAACGAAATGACGCAGACTGCTATCTCCCAGTTTTCCTTCTTATCATTTGAATTATTTATTATGGAAAACAATATTTCACAACTGTACGCCGATCTGAATATAGAAATCACTTCAACTGCATGTATATTAAGTTTGGGATGGATTTGTTGAGGAAACTTGGAGAAATATACTTGCAATGCATACGTTCAGTAGGACAGAATGTCAACTATACTTTTAGAGTACATTGTAGCTGAATTACCTATATTTCCAAAAAATGTACGCAAGTCAACATAGAGCGATTTGATAAACAAATTAAAAGTTATCTTCAGCTGTCATAGATCTAGATTTTTACGTTAACGTCTTAATAATAATAATAATAATAATAATAATTATAATAATAATAATAATAATAATAATAATAATAATAATAATAATAATAATAATAATAATAATAATAATAATAATAATAATAATAATAATAATAATAATAATAATAATAATAATGCAAAACAGGCACCCGTCGCTGGGCTCAGAAGATACTGGCAGGAAATCAAAGCCGGAACAAGAACAAGAGCTAGACACTAAAATGAAGTTGGTTGATACTGCGCAGTCCATAGAGGCTCAACTAGATGTATGTTCGGCTCTAAGATGTTGTGGTTATTGTGATTAGCTGCCATCCCCAGAGACCCGGGTTCCATTTCCGGCTCTGCTACGAAGTTTGAAAAAGTGCACGAGGGCTTGAACAGGGTCCACTGAGCCTCTGGAGGTCAATTGAGTAGAGCGGTGTTCGATTCCTACCTCAGCCATCCTCGAGCTGGTTTTGCAGTTTCCCACTTCTCCTCGAGGCAAATGTAAGAATGGTCCCTAACTTAAGGCCACGGCTGCTTCCTTCCCTCTTCCTTGTATAGGGTCCATTCCAATCTCCCATTCTTGCACATGGATCCGTTTTAGCATACCAGGTCGGACGCCTGCGCGAGGTACTGGTCCTCCCGCCCATTTGTATCCCCTGACGCAAAGTCTCACGCGCAAGGGCACTGCACTTGAGGCGGTAGAGGTGGGATCCCTCGCTGAGTCCAGGGGAAAAAGCAAGTCTGGAGGGTAAACGGATAAAGGAAGGAAGAAATAATAATAATAATAATAATAATAATAATAATAATAATAATAATAATAATAATAATATACTATATTATGACATAGCCGGCCCCGTGGTGTACGCGTAGCATTCGCGCCTCTTACACGGAGGCCCAGGGTTCAATTCGCGGCCCGGTCAGGGATTTTTACCTGGAACTGAGGGCTGGTTCAAGTTCGACTAAGCCTACGTGATTCGAATTGAGGAGCTATCTGACAGTGAGATAGCAGACCCAGTCTGGAAAGCTAAGAATAAGGGCCGAGAGGAATTGTAGTGCTGACCACACGGCACCTCGTAATCTGCAGGATTTCGGGCTGAGCAGCGGTCGCTTGGAAGGCCAAGGCTCTTCAGGGCTGTAGTACCATGGGGTTAGGTGAGCTTATATTGTGATATATTATTTTACTACTATTATTATTAATTTGGAAGTCGTCTTCTTGGCGTCCAACATATATATTCAATATTTAACCGGTCACAACTTGTGAAGGTCTACTATAAGTTATGAAATCAAGTTTTTATTCTCCATGACTAATTATATTTGAAAATTTATTTCCAGAAAACTTTACAGAGTTTCCTCCAATTAAAAGAACTTATGATATCTGGAATAAAAGTCGACCTAGAATATTCTTTTGTGAAAGAGAATACATGGGCGCATATGACAACAACTCCATCCCCCAATCACGGAATCATGAGTAATTGCCAATGACATTCACAGTCTGAGAGAATAAGATACATTTCCACCACAATTCCGGAACTCTAGAACTCTTGTTTCAACAGTCTAAAGAGAACTTTTACTTACTTCCTTTCTTTCGGTTGTATCCCTTTCAGCTCTAAATCCTATCACGATTTTTATCCCTTGCCCAACCCACATGTTACGTCTGGCGGAACACAACCCGCCCTTCTTGATGTGAACAGAGGTGAAGAGAGAGCTTGTTTTACTGCTGTTTTATGACTTTGTCTCCACGGAGACACGCTGTGCCGTTGTCGAAACATTGTCTACCAGACTGAGAATTTATGACCATTAAGTATAAGAGAAATACTCGACACGACACGTGTTACTATTTTATTGCCTTTCAGTGTCGTAGTGTAATTATTTATTGTAAATCACTTTCACTCAAACATGCTTTACAAACGAACAAACTGACGAACACCTGTTATTTTTTGGTATGGGTGTTATGGGGTCAGCCCAATAAATCTCGCGGTCATTTGTGTGAGTCCACAGCTCACAATTAATCAATCAATTAATCAATTAATAAATCAATCAATAAATCCATTAGAAGTCATATCTTAATCTTAAGCTTCCACGGTCTATTAAACTAAATCTATTTTTCCAGGTTGCTGACATATGTTGTAGTTACTTGCGCAACAGCCATGCAAAGTGACCTTATAAATTACCAGTGAGATGTTTGCCGGATTTTCGAAACTAGTAACGAAAACTTATCACCTTAGTGGCTGTTTTGAACAATATTTTATTTCATACTGTGGTTAATTTACTTATTTTTAATTGAAATGAATTAATTTGAAACTTATCTTGATTCATCACGATGCAGATCGTGTATGTTTCATCCATACATTGACTTTTCTTGTTTTGTTTTTCGTGTCTTGCTATGAAAGATATAAGACGTGTGTACATGGAGTTGTGTTGTAATGAATATAAATATTATTTGAAATAGCGAACAGTCCACTAAGCTACCACAGTTGAAACGTGGTCCTGGATTAATAAAGGTAATACGAAATTTATGATATTTGTGATATCTATGTGTAGGAAATAGATTAACGTACACATTAGTCAGTATTGTGGCGACGGCACATTACTTGAGCTGGGAATGTACAGACGCTGTTTTCGTGTAGACGAGTACGGAACCACGGCGCTGCCATTGGGCGGAGAATCAGTTCAACAGTGTTAATTATGGTGTTCTCTGATTCATGATCTCTCGGAGTTAGACGGAATTTGTTGATCTCTACAAACGATTACTTTGAAGCCGAGTTCAACCAATCAGAGACGATTTGTAATAAAACAGTATGGAAGGTAATTACAGTACGGTAAAGTGTAATTTTCCGTACTCATTTGGTTACGGAAAGAAGGCAATTACGTCATAATACGAAATACAATACACTGCAGTATTATTTTTTATCAAGAATACTGATGTATCTTATTCGATCTCAGGTATAAGATGATGAGGAGGAAGAAGAGGATTATTATTATTATTATTATTATTATTATTATTATTATTATTATTATTATTATTATTGCGGCAATTATTCCCTAGATAACACCATCTACAGGTCACTCCGCATATCTAAATAACACTTTTGACCTAACTACCCCCTTTTTGGTTTCCTTTGTCATTATTAACATAGAAACCTCGAATAAGATATGCACTATTCTTTATATTCTCGGCGTTACCTAGGTCACATAGCCGGCCACTATTGTCAGCCATCTTTAAGACCGGCAATGCGACACTTCAGTACTGGACAGCATACTACATGATCAGCTGGTCAGTTCACGTGAGGGTTTAGTTCCGAACTGAGTACGAGCTAAATATAACCCTGCGTGAGACACTGGTATGGGGTTCTCAACCCCGACATGGCGCGTCCCAATGGCTAATAGGGGAAGTTTCCTGTAGATATACAGGAGAGGTGCGAATAAGACTTAGTCAAATGAGCACTCGCGGATCAACTGAGGTGAATAGAACTGCGGTCAACGGCTTCGATGGCAGAAGAGGACTTACGTCTCAATGGCAGAGAGGGCGGAAGAACCAGAAATGAAATCCACTTCGCGTCTGGCTTGGATCGAGCGGCAAGGTGGTTAGCGTCTGTTTACCTAGTAGGCACGGCTGTACAAAGTAGCAACCCTGGTCCTAAACTCTCGGTAGAAACACTGGACTAATCTTTGATTACAAGTAATTATGATTCGTGAGAGTAATTACAGGTGGTAATCAATCCACCCGTCCATGGACGGCAACCAGGTTTTCGGTTTCTGGGGTACCTGCGCTACCACGATCACTGAGAAAGTCGGATTTCTCTGGCAAACTACACACCTTAACATCAGAACTAGATCGACAAAGGATACAGATATTAGCTCTTCAGAAAACACGCCTTACGGATGAAAACACAGTAGAATATGGTAATTATCGAATTTTCAAAAGTAAAACAGACAAACGAATAGGAAGAGGTGGCACCCTTTTTTTGAGTATGGCTTTTGTAGTTCACAAATGCATAGTTGATTCGATAAAAAAGTTACTCCCATAAGTAATAGAGTAATGACGATGCGCGTACAATGTGCGAACAATAAATACACAATAATTAATGTACATGCCCCCACGAAATAAGAAGGACTTGCAGAAAGTAGAACAGCTCTGGTCTAATCTTGGCAGCAGTCCCCAGAGAAGATACAAAGATATTGCTAGGTGATTTCAATGCACAGATTGGTAGGGAAAAATAATACCAAAAGACCGTAGGCAAATACCCAGCTCATAAATTTACCAACATGAATGGCATGAGACTTATTGAACTTTGTCAACAGAACAACCTGAAGGTAATGTCCACCCCTCTGAGCAAGCACCCTCGAAAACAGAAGACCTGGAGATCACCTTTGCAATGTCTTGGAAAATATCAGATCGACCATGTAGCCATCACACATCCTTTAGAGAAAGGAATTCATGATGCGCAAGTTCGAAGAGGAGCAAATGTTCATTCACACCACTATTCAATATTTAGTGCGTATCAAAGTGAAATTTACCTCGAAAAGAATCCGCTATAAGAAATCTCATCTTCAGAAGTTCGACACAAAAAAGATAAAGGAAACTAACATAAGAGAAGAATGGGAAAAGGAAAAGGCGGACACCTGGCAACAGTTCCACGACAAGATCATTACGAGAGCTAAAGAGACGATTCCATTGAAGAAGAATACGAAACACCCTTGGTGGGCTCTGCATGTGAAGAAGCACTGGAAAAGCGGAAGAGAGCCTTTCAGAAATATAACGGCAAGAAGTCACTCGAGACTCAACAACATTATCTTCAGACAAGGAAGGAAGTGTCAAAAGTAATCAGGCAAACGAAGAGGAGATACATGAAGGACCAACTGGAATCTATAGAAAAACATTTCCGAGATCACCGAGAATTCTACAAGACTTTCGCAGGAATAATTTGTGGATACACCCCACAGAATTTATGCTTAAGAAAACAAGACGGAAAACTCGCGCTGTCTAACCGGGATAATTGTAAGGAGGTGGTTCGACATTTCTCTGAATTACTCAATTGCCAGGATCCAACGTTACGATGGCCCAAAGAAACACATGTACACGTTAACCCTGAATCTCCACCACGTACCAAAGAAGAAATCCAGAGACACATCTGCAGTCTCAAAAATAATAGGGCGTCTGGAGCAGACGGCATAGTTGCAGAACTCTTAAAGAATATAGGCCCAAATACGCTTGAGGAGTTCACACTAATAACCATGGACATCTGGAAAAAAGAAAAGCTACTTGAAGAATGGAAATGTGCACTTATCCATCCGGTACACAAGAAAGGTGACAAAACTGATGTAAATAACTACAGAGGGATTTATCTCGTTCAAGTCAAGATTCTCTCCGCGTGTCTTATTCAAAGAGTACAAGAACAACTTGAACACAAAATTTGAGAATATCATGCCAGTTTCCGACCTGGGCGGTCCTGTGTTGAACAAATTTTAACTTGAAGACGATATTGAAATATATAGCAACCAGAAGCTCTCCGATTATTTGTAGTTCATGAAAGCGTACGATTCGGTCGATCGACAGTCTCTCTTTAAAATCTTAGAAAAACAAGGTCTCGACCCCCAAAACATTAAGACTCATCATCAATGAAACACTCACGGGCACGAAGTCAAAGTGTAATTCATGGGTGAAGTATCGGAGCCCTTTGCCATTAAGATCGCCGTGCGACAGGGTGACAGATTGTTACCACTGACTTTCAACCTTGTTCTAGACAAAGTTATTCGAGAATGGGAGAAGGAATTAAAAGTTCAGAAGCACTGGAAACCCATTCAACTTGGCCGAAAGAACGATGACATTACGGTCAGTTGTTTAGCTTTCGTAGACGACAGAGATTGAAGTCCCTAAAGGTTGGGGACTAAGTGGTCAGAAGAGAGAAAAGAGGCATACAGTGAAAGAATGAAAGCAATCTGATTTGTTAGAAAGGCGAATCATAAATATAATACGTGATCAAACAGGGTCCATACGCAAATAATAATAATTATAATTATTATCATAATCATAATCCTCCTTCTCCTCCTCATTATCATCATCTCGCATTTCGGTTCCCTCACTTTATTTTCTCTCCTCCCTTATGCTCCCTCGTCTGGGCAATTTCCAGTGTTGTTCTGGGACTTGACAGTTCGTCCAGTGTTTTCATGATCCTAGCTGCATACTGGTAATTTCTGTATAATAGGCACCGTAGATCAGTTCTCACCGACTTGCTTGATAATTGTTCTACCACATCTTGTTCGGACTCTTCCTCGCGTGTTTAAAGCGGCCTTCCACAGCAGGAAGCATCAGACCAACTGTAGTTGTTCGGGAGAGATCTTTGAACTTAACTTTTCATCACTCACGAGCTGGTGTAATTGCTAAGTTCTGGATTCCGCTAATCATTTAAGCTGCTTTTAGAGTTCAAACAAGTTCTCTATAACTCCGAGAGAGGAAAAGTTTATTGCAATTAAGGTTTTAAATGGAATAACCACCCTCAAGATGTAAAGGTCCTCGGATTGGATACGAACTGTGTCGACACGACTACGTGATTTATTTCTGTCGGCCTCCACGGCGCCTTCCTCGTGAGCCAAATCGTCGATATTTCCCTGTGCGCTTGACGGTGATGTGGTTTCCGAAGTTTTATTACCGTCGTCTTGAGATTCATGGAGAATATTCTTGTAAATATCCATCAGGGTTACCATTTCTCACGTGATATCTCGTGTCTTCCGCTTAGCGAGGCGTTTTATATTTCTCTGTTTCTTTTGTCTTCTTTGCGGAAACGCAGAAGTGTACATAGGGAATAAATGATTGGTGAACTTACTCTAGTATCTCTAATTGGTTGGTTCGTTTTTTAAATGGCTGATCTCTATCTAGGAATCTAATAAATAGTTACTCTCCCGGCTAGGCATCTCCACACTAATCTACAACTGTATACAGCTATGTATTTCTCATTAAAATTATTTCCTGGTGTAAATCTTTCACGTTTCGAATTCGTGCGCGGTTAAAAATTACTGTATACCCAATAGAAAGCGTTGAAATCACCTGAAATATGTCCATTGATTGCAGTGGATGATGTGGACATGGGTGGAAAATTCCTTCACAACAGTTCGAGTAAAAATCAAAATAAAAGAAAATTCTAACAGAACTGAAAAATTAATACTATAAATCATTACATAAAAATCATAAAACACCTCCGTCACCCATTGTTCAGGGTGACCTCACCACTCTGTCCTGTAGCGTCACTAAACATGTTTTCAAGTTCTAGACGGTCTTTCAACTCAAGACTGAATATTCGTATGGCTACAGATACTCTGTGCAAACTTGCATATTTGATGTCATTTAGGTTGCCCACGTGTCAATTTCCACGTTTAATTTTTACTCTGTCTGTTAACAGAGAGACTATAACAATGTTCGGTGGCTTCGACTGAGTAATAATTATTTTTTTCAGGTAAACACTACATACGGCATCATAGATCTTTCACATACCGACATCGTAGGATATGGAGTGTCCTACCACCCTTCAAAAATTGGACTACCTATTCCGGGTTTCAACCCACATCTTTGTATCAGGAGGCCGACGCTCCACCACCGATCGCCATGTTACTTACCATGACATTTACATTGATAGTATCATCGTGTCGCCATAAGACCTATGTGTGTCGGTGCGACGTAAAGCCCGTAGCAAAAAAAAAAAAGTATCATCGTCTTCATTACGAAGGAATTGTTGAGTAGTTATTGCTGATGAATGTAATAAAATGTACTTCTGTTTGACCATATCTGTAATAAGTTACGATACCTGGTATATTGGTGAAATTTTCTGGTGTTTCTGTGAGGTTTAATTCAATTGATAATGTCTTATACAGGATGGCCCTTAAATAATTACACTCTTCGCTGAAATTGAGAGTACATTAAAAGAATCATTTCCAGTAACATTGTGGGAACAGAGATGCATTTTACTAGGACAATCAATAGGAACCGGACGTTATACACTAAAATCTTGAAAACAGGCAATATAATTGGCTCTAAAAGTATTTGATATTGGTATTAAATTGTCAATGGGATAAGAAGTTCGATTCTTGATAGCATGGAATTGACACGTGGCGAGGGGGTGATTACCTTCGGTCCCGCGCTCTGGGATACGTGACGTCAGTCGCACGTGTCAACGGCGGAAGAATCTTAAGTCATTTTTGTGAACTATTTCAAAGCGCGTGTATATGGCGTGCCCAAGCAATTCGAAAATATAGTGCCTATCAAATGAGGTCATTTATCCAACCAATTGAACATGTATAAATTTTAAATGTCCATGAACACTACCGCCAGAAATGTAGCGAGTATGTAGTCACCTTCAAAAACCCTGTAATTACAGTTTAGTTAAGTCAGAAAAGTTATAGAAATTTTCTTGGTGGCAAAGGGAGATGCCCGGAGAGACGGGGTAGCTGCTACATATAAGAATTGACGCCATGACGAAGCCCCTGCATTTTGTGTTACGAAGTCGACGACAGAGAGTTGAGCTGCTCTGTGAAATCAAACAACAAAAGTAGACTAAGTCCAAACCGCAGTTTTAGCCATTGTGGCTGGGGTCTTGACTCCATGTGGAGATAGTTTTTCTTGAGTGGAAATAGTTGTACCAGATAGGACGGTCAAAGTACAGAATAAAATTTGGAGTGGATGAAGAAAGTAAGTCGTGTGCGGAAATAATTACAGTCTACCGTGTGCGCCCAACAAAAACAAGTGAAGGGTATTTTCTTCTTTTATGCTTTATTTCCAGGAAACCGGAAGAATAAAATGATATGTAAAGCCACAAATGTAAATGTACCGGGCGGTACACCTCCGCTCCGCTAATTCAAACATTGCGCCAGTTGAAACTCCTCTACTGGAGGAAGTCGGAACTTTAACTTCCACTTTAATTCTCTGAGTTCTCAGAAGATGTCTCTACTGTAAATTTTGAAGTGTTCTGAACTATGTCAGTTTCGATGTGTATTTGTTTGCTCTGTAGTAAGAAGTGTGAACATTCTCTTCTAGATGGCACCTCTTAAGAACTACATATGTGCACCCTAGTGCGAAGTGAAGAAACCTTTTTTTGAAGAAATTTAGTATTTATAAGTTTGTTCTTTATTAAATTTCTTTCAGCCATTGTTTAAGTTGACAATGTTAATCCTTTCTTTCCGCCAGTTTTGAAATTGGCCAATCGCAAATATCTGTAATTAATTTTCCACCAATCCTGGTTTTCTTCTCCAGTTTTGACATGTAATCTTTTGGCCCTCCAATAAAAAGCTTGTGGGCGAGTGTTATCATTCATGAAAGGTCTCGAATGTTCCACGAGGGTATATAAACTGCTGATTTTTGGGTCTCCGCGCCACTTCAGTAACATCTCTCATTGTGTAATTATGTAGCAGGGGGCGGGAAGCGCCTCTTTCTTCGGGCAGCAGTTCAACCATCAGGTAATGGCCGTTTTATAACTTATTTTCTTGCTAGCTCAGCAGTTTAACCCTCGGGGCGGGTTCGAAACTTTCCTCATGTAACCTATATTTAAAATGTAAAAGACACTTGGTTTAAATTCTGTTTCTTTAACTACAAATTGGGATAGAGAGTGCCTAACCCTCTCGAGCTCCCATTCATTTTGTTTTGAGGTGACTACGTTTTTATAACAGTTTCCCTTCTACTCGTAATGTCATAACATTTTTCAATCGTGTCACCTCCGTAGTATGGGATTAGCCCTTGCATAAGCGGCCTAGTGCCAAATAGGTTTTAAAGAAGTGTATTAGGAGTGCAGTTACGCCGCCTCTCAAGTTGGTATTTTGGGGGCCTTGCAATTGTCCTGTTTCTTTATTGAATAGGCCTCAGTAGGTTGGGTATTTTTACCCCTGTTTTCATGTGCTTGGAGGACAGCTTGAAGGTGGAGTTTGGTGTGGCCTTTGATAGGCTTGAACTTTGAGAGCGGGTTGCTCTCTTTTTAAAGTGGATTTTCTGTGTGCCTCGAGCAGGCTTTACTGAGTAATAGGGAGCAAGTGCTCCTGGGCATGATTGGGGTTTTCTGCCCCTTTGTCAAACCTTGTATTTGGGTAAAGTTGGGCTAATTGCTCAAGAATTGTGTGTCTGGGTCTCGGAGCCCAAATCCTGTAACAACCGTAATTGTACATTCTTGATTTGTTGCTAGGCTACTGAGTACCTGTTATATTTGTTATTTCTTAATCTTGAAAAGAAAATATAACCTTGTTAAATTTTAAATTAACTTTAATTTCGTATATTGAGACCTATTCATCCCAGCACCTTCTTTCACCTCTGCTGATCCACCAAACCACGGTAACAGTAAAAATGGCTAAATAAAAATGCCAGGGTCGCAGGTGAGCCCTATGATGAATACTGGCGTGACCACATAAGGTATGGGACTTACCATCTTACTACCTATTATATCTTGTTTCATGATCTCTAAAATGTATAATTGAATGGGGTATATACGACGCAGCTGATCCCCTATGTGGTTTTTGTAAATGTTAGAATACGACTAAAAAAAGGGTCATATTTTTAATTTTCCACTTGGATAAATTTTTGAAGTCTTGCGAGTGCCGTATGATGTAAAATTTTTCTGTCTGAAATTTTGACGTAAATAATATAAGAAATCCATGGTTACTCATTTTCAATCGAGTGGAAGCACGATGTCGGGTGAGAGTATAGAGTGATGAATTTGGTCACGGAGTGAAACGTTTTTCTAGGCCCATTTAAACTGTGTCTGACTGACAATAAAAAGATCTGTAGAATTTTTGTCATTTTCGTGAAAATCCAGTTATTAAAATACGATATCATTTTATGCGAAGTTATTCATTATTAAAGCACTGAGCGTTATTAGACGTCGTGGATTCTAGTAAGGATTTTATTCCAGTTCTTTGTCGGTGATAGTCGTGAGTTGGGAAACAGAGGTTACTTTTGTCGTGTGAGTCGAGAGGAGATTTGTGAATCAGGTTGGGGACCTGTCAATGAAGCCGGGACTTGTGGAAGCCCAAGGAAGATTTTATAATGTTTGGGGATGGAAAGTAGAAGTAAGGAATCCATGGCGGTATTAATTTGCGACGTGTATAATTATTGTGGGCATCTTGAAGTATAATCTATGTGCATTTTGTTGGTTAGAATATCGTATTTGTTTAATTATGTCGGCGGAGTTTAAAAGGGAGCATTCTGAGAAGCCAGTCAGGTAGAACGGAACAGATGTATCATATAACTGCCAAGCAGGCTTGGGCGAGAGGCCGTCAGCTGATAGGGGAACACAGCGGGGATAACGGGTCATGCAAAATGTGTTACGCGTAGAATTGAGATTGTATTTCTCGGCAGAACGTTAAATATTGGATTTAGTTGAAATTTTCATCCGGGAATAACCTGAGTGTTATTAGATACTGTAAAATTTGTTTAATTGGGGACGTAACGTGCGTTTGATGCCATGGACTTAGAGTATAATGAACAAGACTAGCCAAATTCAGTGTTGTCCAAAATATAGAGCGATGGTAGTGATGATTGTTTGTCTGTGAGGGGTGCGCAAACTTTATAAAATGTTATGACGAGATATGACATCGTAATTATATGGCGAGTTGCTTTTGGTTTGTACGTAATTATTAGGGTTATCCAAGTGTTAACAATGGCTAGGATTAGATTAGACTTAAAGCGTGAGGTCATGAGACAAGATATAAACGGGACATGAATGATGTATCTTTTCCAGCCATAGGAATCAACAGATAAACATCACAGGAATAAAATGTTGAGTCACAACTGCGTAGAATTTGTGAAGGAACCATTAGTCCGCGGAGATAGAATTTGTTGTCCTTTAAGATTTCATTAAATCATTTAAATTTATTTAATTATTAAATTCAGTGAAACCGCATTTTGAAATAACTTTAAATCAAACGAATAACTTGGAGATGCATTCTGGAAATCTTAGTTTGTTTTCTGGGGAATGTGCAAATGTTAACGTAACGATTAAGGGGACATATCCGAAGGTAATGGATTTTACTGCCACTAAATATTGTGAGCATTGCTATTGTTGTATTATTTAACTTTGATTGATTGAGCAGTGAATGTGTTGGGGATAGTAAAATGGAAACTTTGGTCATCAACCGATGTAATTTAATTGTGTTTATCCTTCATCTTAGAAACTTGGATGGTCTTGGGGTCATCAACCTCAGTGACTTAGATTAGGGCCATACGCCACTGTAGCGTCATTTTCCTTGTGGTCATCATCCACAATGACTTTAAAGTAACTTAGAAGTTTAGATGTCGGTCCATGACATAGACGCAGGTCACATCGATTCAACTAAGGGTCCATGCCGTATCACATCTGTGTGGCACACACCGATTGGACTGCCTTAATTATAACCAGAGTCCAGAGTTCGTGTTACGAGGGCTGGACCATAACGAATCACTATGATAGTACATGTAGTATCTCATGGAAGCCGAATTTAAGGATTTCCAGACTTTCCTTTCTTTAATAAAAAAATGAGACAATGGTTTCTAGTAAGAATGCCCATCAGGCAGACACGTCAAAGGCTCACACCAGTGTTCTAACCTGCTATGTAATAAAAATGATTGTGGTGTCCAGTGGACACGATTAATTTCAACGATACCGTTGACAAATCAGAATGCTTCAGAATTTCATGAATAAATATGAATCTTTTAAACAGACCTTTCATTTAAGTAGATAGATTAGAATTACTGAACCCTACGTTTACCTGAGCAAGTGACGAAGAACCCGATACGACCCAAGAGACAGATCTCATGAACTTTGCTGATAGGTAAGGAAGGTAGGTATCCTTCAATATGGACCAAAAGGGTTCAATATGAGCATTAAAACAATATTTAAAGATAACCATCTTGCTTAAGGAACACTTTCTCCGTGACGGTCAATTATTTATTTATGCAGGAATACAATGCTGGACATAGTGTGGGGCAGAGGACTGGATACAGCTACACTTGTATGAGCAAGGGACACTCTAGAATTCACAACTGCCCGGGTTAGATTCCAGAATACACTGTCTGAATGTTCCGAAATTAAACAGGAGTCCAACAGGGTGATGGACCTTCACCAATACTGTTCAACTTGGTTCTGTACGTAGTGGTGAAGCAATGGAGACAACTGAACAAAACAATGGGTATCAAAGGTGTACATATTGGATACAAGATCAAATACAACGCCACAGTGGACTTCTTGGCCTTCAAAAGTGATACAGTATTGCTACACGAGAAGGAAGATGGCGCTAGCAAACCGAGCCGAGACTGCGGCGAAGGTTGACCTGATGGTAGGGTACAAGAAGACCAAAATACTGAATGCGAAGGCCAACTGGAAGGTTGGAGACCAATTAGTAGAGAGTCGACAATTTGCGTTACTGAAGTGAGAAGATAACAGGCAACCAAAGAATAATAGGAGTGCAGGAGACAAAACACAATTCTGCAGAAACTCCGATTCACGGCCAAGACGACTTATGGGAAGAAGAACCTATCGAAGAATGCCAAACTGCGACACTATATGATGACCATTCGGAACTATGCATAGTAGGACACTGAGACCATGAGCTTGTATTCGATTGGAAAAGGAGGAGAGAAGGATCCTGTGAGATATGTGGGGTACCAAAATGCAGCGTGAAATATGGGTGCATACATCAAGGCAGGAGATACATGAGAAAGTAGAACCAATTTCATATACATTACGGGAAAGAAGGAAGGTTAGATTCCGCGGGATATTTGATGAGGATGGATGACAACAGGTTGACAAAGAAGATGTGGAATGCGACATGCTTAATGGGAAATAACTGCATGAAGTTAGGACGGATTGGAAGGCCATTGGCATAAGAGATAAATATCTACTAACGACTGTGCAGGATAGATGCGTTAACAAAAACCTCGTGGAAAGTTTCGAAGAGATCGAGTCTAAGATCAAGATCCAAATCAGAGAAGCGAAGAGAAGAGAAATAGGAGTAGTGAAAGAACGAATAGGTGCTGAACGAATCACTCGAGATCCTGAGGCTGGAAACGAATAAAATAAATAAATACACAGTTATCGGTCACAAAGTTTTATTAAATGATTTATTTCACGTTTCGTAAGATTTCCTCCATCGTCATAAAATGGTTTCTCTACTTGAAACATCTATATTCCTTAATAAACCCTCTTAGTTCTAGAGTAGCTGTGAGCGATCCTCAAAGAATGAGCGGAACTTGCCAGAGACGATTCGTTTCTTTATTCTTTGATAGGCTTCTAGACCGAAAATGGCGCCTAATCTTGGCACGACCATTGAAGAGAATTAAAGCTACCATACTCTGACAACACTCTTTAGTTCTCTATCTATTGATAATCTTGAGTAATACTTAAAAATCCTCTATTTGTTTAAGTACAACTTGAAATAAATTTGGCGTCGAAGTGCAAAAAGAGTTATGTAAGATAGCAAACCAAGAATTTAAATTTAATGTGACTTGTGATTATCCATCGATCTGAGTGTGTGTTTCATCTGATAAAGTGAACATTTGGAAACCACAAGAGAATTACACCTTATTCGAGTGTTTCAGTTTTGTAGATATGCGGATAAACTAATTTTAGGCATTATATTATTTACTCGTGATAAGTGTGTACGACTTAGTGCGAATATCCTTCCATTAAAGACTGCGTGAGCGAGCGCGATTGTTGATTTAAACAAGTATATCGATAGTGACGGTTTACTATTTGAAATCACGGCCTACCAGATATCAAAACTGATCCAGTGTATCCGGATAGGGTAAAGTTTATTTTCTATAGTGAACTTCTATCTGAATAAGTGTTATCTTCGAGTCTATTTGTGTAGTGGAGTAAATATCAGCCAAACGAGCACTTCAAAATTCTTTTAGTGTGGTAGCCATATTGCTCTGCTCTGCAACGTCTTCGAGGGTGTGTTCCTAATGCCAGGGAAGGACAGGAGACAACACTCCGTGCGTAGAACGTGGAAAACAGATAACAGAGACCAGTGCTGCTGTGGGCTGTGATGGAAACTGTCGTAAGGAGTGTTCCGGAGTTAATGCGGGTGACTTCGCGACTCTCAAAAAGCCTAGCAATACATTGCTATGGATGTGCAAGATATGCAAAGATGATTTAATTATGTTAAGACATGGAAAAGAAGAATTAAAAGCAATATGGGAAGAAATAAGAAGTCTTAAAGAAAGCATCAAACAAACGGTTGCGTAAGAGATAAATAAAGCGATGCCTAGACAAAATGAAGAACATAAGAACAGTTCTAAAGGAACCAGTACTTCTGTTATAGTTCAGCATCCTCAAATCACTGCCAAGAAAGGATTGGCCCCGAAACCACCAAAAGTGGAGTCAAATAGCCACGAACAGAACATTCGAGTAATTGAAGACAAAGAAACGTCATCTGATAACACCGAAGAGGGGACTTGGACGGAGGTTGTGAAGCGAAACCGGCACCGTAGACAGGTAATCATAGGTTCGAGAAAGGCTGATGAAACTAGCAACCTAAGAGCGGCTAATAGAACAGCCTAGTTGTACATAGGCAAACTTCATGAGAACACGGAGAGGGAGGATATTATTAAATTCCTTCGAGATAACAATATATCTGATGACATTATTTGTGACCAATTAGACACAAAAGGTACAAAGAAGGCGTTCCGAATTGGTATTGGATTTGACCACCTAGAAAAAGTAAATAACCCAGAATTCTGGCCAGGGAGGATTTTGGTGAGGAGGTATAATTTTCGACCCCATAACGACTCGGGTACAATGCTCTCAACCAAATCCCGATAAGGACGACAACGTCTTGCCTACATCAAAGATTAAGCTACTATTATGGAATATTGAAGGACTGCTGAGCATGACAAACACACTAGAAGAGATGATACAGGAATTTGATGTAATAATCCTAGTGGAAACATTTTTAACGCATGCGTGGTAAACTACTAGACATTATTCAACATTCGTCATGGCAGAAAAACCTCCAGTAGGGAGGCCCAAAGGAGGCATTGCATGTCTGTTCACTGATCAGTTCTCACCATTTAGTGTACAATACAGATCTACGAACGTTTTAGTAGTTCGAACCAAGCCGTGTGTTTGTGTATGTGTATATTTCCAGCCAGATTTCTCATCAACTGAGATTATTGAGGAAGTTAGTAAAGCTTTAACTGTGACTACTAGGGATGATGCCATTATCCTTGCCGGAGACCTAAATTGTCGCATCGATGCAGAACATCGAAAATCAACAGAAGTTTTGGACTTCTTAGAAGAGGAAGGTATTCGGTTGGTGAATGCCTCTGACATGAATACCTACATGTCTCATAATGGTGCTAGCACAATAGATCTGGTGTTTATAAACTCTAAGTTTGTGTCGATCAAGCAGGAGGTTATTCTCGAGGCGCAACGGAAACACCTACCAGTTGCAACTTCCTTACAGCTGGAGAATAGGCCTAGTACGCTTGATACAGTTAGAGACCGTACAAAAATAAGTAGAAAAAGTAATCCGTCTCTTATCTGTGGTGAAGATAATCAAACGATACTTAACCTATTACGAGAGGGTAATCTTAATGAGGCTGCATTATATCTAGAAGTGCTGCTCCAGAATGCTACTCTACCAACAATACCTGTGGTCAGGAAATCTCAACCCTGGTTCACCAATGAATGCTATAAATGTCGTAGAGTTGTACTGGAAGCATTACATACAGCCCGAAGAGAGAAAACAAGAGAATTCATTGAAATATATGCCAGTAAAAGGAGAGCATACAAACTACTACTAAAAGAAGCCAAAAATCATTATAGAGAGGAAGAAGAAAAGAAACTTATAGAACGTGCCAGTCTAGATCCTTACCTGGCTCTGAAGCCTAGACAACCGAAGTTCTCCAGGAACTTACCAATGGAAGTTTGGGAAAAGCACTTGAGTGCAGTGCTTCAAGAGAGAGACACACGACCTACTAATTATTTCGTGCCAGTTTTTCAAATAATCCCTGAAATTGACGAATTTTCAATTAATGAGGTTGTATCAACTATTACAGCATCTAAAGATAACAAGGCATGTGGCCCAGATCACGTTTTTAATGAACATCTTAAAGCTGCTCTCCCAAAATAGGGTGAATCCATCACTCGCCTAATGAATGAATGCTTGCGGCAAGGTAGGATACCAGACAACTGGAGAAAATCTACTATTAAAATGCTATATGAAGGCAAAGGTGATACCGCAGATCCCAACTCATATAGCGGAATAGCGCTAGAGTGTACTCTACTAAAGACTTTAACTTCATTAGTGGGTAAACGTCTCATTAAACTGGTGGAAAATAACCTAACGGAGTCGCAATTCGGATTTAGAAAAGGGAAATCAACGACTTTATCTATCCGCTGTCTCCAGAATGACATAGAAGAAGCCTTTAAGAAACCAGGGGGTAAATTGCATGCCATCTTTAAAGATTATTCAATTGTAATAACGTAGGCTGAGTGCACCTCAAACCAGCCCTCACATGCAGGTAAAAATCCCTGACCTGACCAGCAATCGAACCCGGGGCCTCCGGGTAAGAGGCAGGCACGCTCCCCCTTTACCACGGGGGTTGTGTAAGATAGGATAAAATTAAGGAACTAATGAGTCCAAAATCTGTTGTAGAGCTTGCGCAGGATTGTGCTGGTCAACATTCCTTTCTTCCCAAAATCAAAATCCTCACTATCACTTACTTGCAGTCACATTCATTGTCTGATGGGAAATGGGCTCTTCATTTGTCACGAAGATCAGAATTACTGTCTACGAAGTCCCAAAGGTCATCACTGTGTTTGCCAGTGTTGCCGTATTTTTCAATATGCTAGATTTTAGAATTTCGAATTCTTGACACCCCTGCAGATAATTTTAGAACAAAAATGCATTTCCTGGTTCTTGTGCCCTACAGTGATAATTTTTTCTCCATTCGTAAGCGTGTGGTAATAGAAATAATCAAATTTTTCCAACTGCTATTTTCTTGAATTAATTAATTAATTAATTAATTAATTCATTCATTCATTCATTCATTCATTCATTCATTCATTCATTATTTATCATTATAGACCATTATGCCTTTCAGCGTTCAGTCTGCTCTGTGAATTTACTAAATGCCGCCGCAATGCTCTATTTGCAACTAGTGTTGTAGCCTCCTCATTTAGTTCTCTACCGCTTTAAATCGTTAGAAACTGAGTCCAACCATCGTCGTCTTGGTCTCCCACTGCTTCTTTTACCCTCCATAACAGAATCCATTTTTCTCCCAGGTAACCTGTCCTCCTCCATTCACCTCACATAACCCCACCACCGACGCCGGTTTATGCGTGCAGCTTCATCCTCGAGTTAATTCCTAAATTAGTATTTATCTTCTCATTCCGAGAACCCTCCCGCCATTGTTCCCACCCGTTTGTACAGCAATCATTCTCGCTACTTGCATGTCTGTTACTTCTAATTTGTGAATGAGATATCCTGAGTGCACCCAGCTTTCGCTTCGTAAAGCAAGATTGGTCTGAAAACCCTCCAACTCTCCAATGATTCCCTGGGATCTATTATGAGTTCACCTGAATTACTCAATACACTGTTCATTTCCTTTTTCCCTCCCTTCCTAAGATTCTTTTTTACTGTCCAGAAAGGTTTCCCTGCTGCGTCACCTAGCCTTTCCACGTTATTACCAAAATCTTCCCACGACTTCTTTTTGGATTCAACAACTATTTGTTTCGCCCTGTTTCTTTCATTAACGTACAATTTCCTGTCTGCCTCGGCCCTAGTTTGGAGCCATTTCTGATGAGCCTTCTTTTTTACGTTTACAAGCTTCTCTCACTTCATCATTCCACCAAAATGTTCGCTTTCTCCTATCTTTACACACAGTTGTTCCTAGGCATTCCCTTGCTGTTTCTACTACAGCATCCCTGAATGCCACCCATTCTCTTTCTATATCCTGAACCTGCTTACTGTCCACTGTTCAGAACTTCTCACTAATCATGTCCATGTACTTCTGTCTAATTTCCTCGTCGTGGACATTTTCTACCCTTCTTCGCTTGCAGACAGATTTCACTTTCTCTATCCTAGGACTAGAGATACTTACCGAAAATTCCCAGGATAACTCGTACATTATTGACAGATTTCCTGAATTCGAAGTCGGTTAAGATATAGTCTTTTATCGATCCGGTACTTTTAGCCTCCCATGTGTAGCGGTGAATAGCCTTATGCTTGAAGAATGTATTCGTAACTGCTAAACCCATACTAGCACAGAAGTCCAGCAAACGCTTTCCATTCCCATTAGCTTCCATACCTTCCCCACATTTACCAATCACCCTTTCGTATCCTTCAGTTCTATTTCGAACTCTCGCATTGAAATCACCCGTTAGCACTATTCTATCCTTGCTGTTGACCCTGACCACCATGTCATTCAATGCTTCATAAAACTTATCAACTTCATCCTCATCTGCACCCTAACATGGTGAATATACAGAGACAATTCTCGTCCTAATTCCTCCAACTGCCAAATCCACCCACATAATTCGCTCATTTACGTGCCTAACAGAAACTATGTTGCGTGCAATGGTATTCCTGATAAAGAGCCCTACCCCGGACTCTGCCCTTCCCTTTCTAACACCTGTCAAGTACACTTTATAATCTCCTATCTCTTCCTCATTATCTCCCCTTACCCGAATATGACTTACTCCTAGCACATCCAGATCCATCCTCTTTGCTGACTCAGCCAGTTCTACCTTCTTTCTTCCATAAGCCCCATTAATATTGATAGCTCCCTATCGAATTCCATTTCGTTCGCCAAGTTGTTTCCAAGGAGTCCCTCGCCTGTCAAATGGGAGTGGGACTCCATTACTCCCATAGGTCCGAGGCCTGCTTAAAATGTTCTGAGCTCGGTAAATTCATGAAGCAGGATGCTACCCTACTTACACATAGTCCAAGTGAGGACCTCTCCTCTGACGGGTTATGGACCACCGGTGGATTGTATAGTCCTAGCCGCCTGAGCACAGGAGGGCCATGACTCAGAATATGTCGGAGATGCCCATTCCCATTCCATAGCAACTGGTATCCCGACTCTCAGGAGCACTTACTAGGCCACTCAGCCTTTGCCCATGGTTCACGAACTAGGACGTGGCTACAGAAACCCAAAAACATGAACCATCTTTAATTAATTACTTTAATTAATTAATAACGTGAGAAATAAATTTCATAATGATCCTAAATATACCCCAATTTTGATGACTATGTTTTTCACTCCCTGATTAAGTTTTGCTTTCATAGCTTTAAAATCAGAAGAGTAACATTCTTTTATTTTTGAAACCCTACATTTTCAGTAAAACAGCCTGGAACGTTTAGAGCTCACTTTTACATTTTCGCGTGGCACTAAAAGGGTCAATATATCTTATCGTGACGTGGTCGGTTCTGAAGTTTCTATTTTCATAAGTGCTTTTTATTATAAATAAATAAATTATGGATGTATTAAAAACACTTATGCCTGCGGCTATTCATCGTTCGTCTGTTGCTTGTAAATATTCAAACGGGTATCAATTGAGAATACAGATTAATTGGGTAAATTCGACTGTGAAAATTATTTTGGACAAAACCAACATGAAATCTTTTTCAATGCGATCTCAGTACGATCCCCGGTTACCTGGAACTCAATTCGAGCGGAACACGTACGGTCCGGATTTTACCGTATAGACCTTGAGACTGAATCGTCATTTATATGGCGTTTCCAGTATGGAAAGAGTACACAAATCGATTTGAATGCTGCATGTAAAGGCAGGAAGTATGTAGGGAAAGAGACAGATGCTGAGTTCCTCCTTCTCTGAGAGGGATCACTGGGCAACGACACACGGTCGACGCTTCATATGGGAATGATGCAACCTGACCTTTAACAACTCGACAATCCTAATTTTCAGTGAAGATGTGTCGCGTAATTTTGAACATTATTAGCTATGTTATTTTCATAAAAATAAGCAAATATACATTCTTAGTCATTGTACATAAATATAAGAAGGTATAGGCAAATATTATCTTTGTTGTGTACAACGCTAAGGACTGAAATTAACTTAATTAAATCGTTTGCATTACTTGTGTAAAAACAAACAATTTGTGGGTGGTGAAGCAGTGAACTGCCGGCCCCGTGGTGTAGGGGTAGCGTGCCTGCCTCTTACCCGGAGGCTCCGTGTTCGATTCTTGGCGAAGTCAGGGATTTTTACCTGGACCTGTGGGGTGGTTCGAAGTCCACTCAGTCTACGTGATTAGAATTGAGGAGCCATCTGACGGTGGGATACTGGCCCTGGTATAGAAAGCCAAGAATAACGGCCGAGAGGATTCGTCGTGCTAAGCACACGACACCTCGTAATCTGCAGGCCTTCGGGCTGAGCAGCGGCCGCTTAGTAGGCCAAGGCCCTTCATGGGCTGTAGTGCCATGGGGTTTGGTTTGGAATCAGTGAATTCCATATTTACTTTCATACCGAGACAGTTTTGTGGACGTCCTCAGAATAATTTAACAACTGCACTGTACTTTAACTCAACAATGTCACCTGCAATATTTAAGTGTGCCATTTCTCCGCGACCTCAAACTCAATCGACTCTTCGAGGCTAAGTTCCTCTCTTTGTTCTTCAGATTCCGTATCGTTCGCTGTTAGTCTCTTTCATTCTGGCAATGTTCCAGCTCATGCCTGGCTGCATCTCTGTTTCGCCTTATTTCAAGTCTTTATATCCTTTTTACCAGAGTTCTTTTTATTTACTCCCATGGAATCTTTTCAAGTGCCGGAGTCAATTCCTATCGTGTAGAGCCGCCTTTATGTCCCACAGCTCTCGCTAAAGACAGTCGAACGTGGGCCGCAGGGTGTATCTCTGTGAGTAGGTAGTGTCTATGAAGAACTAATAAACCAAGAGGCAAAGAGAAACAACCACCACTTTAAACTGAAAAACACCGAGCTCGATAGCTGCAGTCGCTTAAGTGCGGCCAGTATCCAGTAATCGGCAGATAGTGGGTTCGAGCCCCACTGTCGGCAGCCCTGAAGATGGTTTTCCGTGGTTTCCCATTTTCACACCAGACAAATGCCGGGGTTGTACCTTAATTAAGGCCACGGCCGCTTCCTTCCAATTCCTAGGCCTTTCCCATCCCATCGTCGCCATAAGATATGTCTGTGTCGGTGCGACGAAAAGCAAATAACAAAAAAAAAAAAAAAAAGACTGAAAACTTCTCCTTACAATTAAGGACCTCAGAGAGCAAATTATTTCCTTATTAATTGCACTTTACATACAACTAGGGTCCCAGAACTTTCGTGTTTAGTGCCACTAAATGTACAAGGGGCAAAAGTAATAGGAATTTTTATATTTTTTAAATTACTGATGTGTATTTAGGACTGTCGCCCAGATTGCTTGATTCTATAGTTTTTTGTTAAACGATTTCAAAGAAGATAGAAATTTATCGAGGATCACCTTTCGTAAATTATTACGATCCCGGATTACTCTTCCTATTAACGAATATTTGCTCTGATTTGTCCTCTTCAATTCGATCTCTATCTTCATAATCATTCCTTCTTTCAAAATCTCCAAAGCGTGTAACATTTCTTGTAACCCTAACAGTGTGTCGTAAATCACCAGGAAATATTTGTATAGAATAAGAATAAGAATAAGAATAAGAATAAGAATAAGAATAAGAATAAGAATAAGAATAAGAATAAGAATAAGAATAAGAATAAGAATAAGAATAAGAATAGTCTATATTAAAAGAGTTAACCAAATACAGTAGAGATAATACGCGACACTGAGCGAGATATCGAGGGACAGCTATTGGAGCTCACTCTAGCGGATAGACCTGAACAGTACTGATTCTCTAATAAGAGCACGTGTATTTTTGTGTGAAGTTTTTGGTGTTATTTATGCGTTTTCAGTGAGTTGACATAATTAAATAGTAGCGTGTCTCATTCCTTGATATCTCCTCTCAACACGAGGGGAAAGGTATGTGCTGTGTTTGGCTGCAGTAATTACGAAGTAGAGAAAAATGCGCGGTCGTTCTTCAGGTTCCCTCGTGACAAGAACATGTAAGTAATATTGTGTTTGCATATATATTCTTCCAGTGACAGAGATTTTTATAGTACTTCATAATCTTCTGACCTGCTCGACCCATGTTTTAACGGGCTTAAAATATAATACGCATATTTTACTGTATAGTGCAGCAGTTAACCTTCAACACCGATGTGTTGTTGTAGGTGTGATCTGTGGGTTTTGAAATGTCACAGAAGTGATTTGGATAAGGTGTACAAGAAAGAAGGGACGTTACGCTTATATAAGAATTATAAGATCTGTTCATATCATTTCCAGGCCAGCGACTTTAGAAATCCTCGACTATACAGCCAAGGGTATGTTACATTTTTACTCTAATTGTACGTAAATATTCCTTAAAGCATCACTATCGAAAACATTTTCATACTTTTCTTTCTTTAATCCCTCTTCTCAGATTAAAGCCGGAATTTTATAGATTTTATTTCTGTTAGTAGGCTTCATGTTAAGAGGAAAATTGTCCAGCTTTTAAATGTTAATTCATTGCATCATGTGTTTAAGGAATGTGCCGATATTTTTATTGACAAGTGTCTTAATGTGATGATACAATGTTTTTAAATGAGAAAAAAGACAAATCCAACCGTAAGAGTTCCTGCAGGAATGCTAAAGCTAAAAAAGTAATGCATAAATGAAAGATCAAGCCATTTCACAGCAGCCCATTTCATATCTTGTTTATGTGCCTAATTTCAGTCTTTGAATAATAACCTTTTAAATAATTTTTCATTCATTTATCCAGAATTGCTTTAGCAACTTCGAAGTTAATATCTCAATAGCACTTTCTTTCTAGACGTAATTTATTTATCCTTTTCCGTATATGCATTTCCATTGATATTTGAATTTAGTGCGATTTGTTCAGGTCAAGTCACTAGGAGCGCCACCGTTGAATTGTCTCCAATTTTAGCAAGGCGAAATCCGTAAGTGTCGCGTATTGTCTCTACTGTATTTGAGTTAACTAAACACAGCTTCGTCCTTTCGACTAGACCGAGTTACTTCAATTTTGTTTCATTCTCTCCGGAATTACCTGCCGCTGAATCATGAGTCATTGATACGTCTCTTAATTTCAGCCAACTTTGGGTAACATACAATCTAATCATGAAATGATCACTGCAATAATTGCAGGCGATGGCTCACCCTAACCAGCAATACATTCTGTACTTAGCAGGTTGCTAAGCGACCAACACTGTTCTAATTATGTGATTTTCATCCTTACTAATGCCATTGCATGCAGCCATGTTTGATTACTACCTGTCAAGCCAGAGAGTATATACTTCCTCTGAAGGACATTATTCTGCGCTATATACTCTTTGATTCTCCGACCTTCTCCAGCTATCAAATAAAATCAACAGATGGCAGAACGTTCCTAATACGTTACATGATGCTAAGAGAAAATATCGACGTAAACACAGAAGTGGACTAGCCTTCTCTTTGATCATTACCAGTAATAAAGTGCAGAGACAACCTCTTGAAAAAGTGCGTGTCGACTTTTCCGAACCAGTATTCAGTCACAGCACTATCTCGGGGAAGTTCGTTTGAAAATGTTAAGATCTAGATACGCCCAAATGGTGGAAGCGGAGTGAATACGGCATGGAAAGAAATGGTATAAACAACATTATCGGAATTAAATGTTCCTAAAACTATTGAAAAAGGCAGGCGAAACAATATGACTACGACGAGTTTTCCGATCTGTTTATAACGAATGCTGCCTAGCAGCATGGGTCCAATAATAATAATAATAATAATAATAATAATAATAATAATAATAATAATAATAATAATAATAATAATAATAATAATAATAATAATATTGCAAAGGAAATACCCGGAGTAAATACTTGTTTACATTAGTTTAACAGCGAAATTAATTTAAAACATAAACTATGACATCACTAAGAAAATAAATATTTACAGTAAATAACTGCATAGAATATTACTGGTCTGGGGCCGGTCTTTCGTGTTCACATCCGAGGGCAACTAGAGCGTCTCTGGGGATGGAGCCGTATTTATAGTCCTCTCCGTGTAAGGACGTACCCTAAGGGTGCAACCTTACCCTTTCTCCCCTGTAATATTAAGATATTGATTTATGGTTACTTTTCTTGCTGTTGGGTCTTTTTCAGTGTCGGTAACCATACAGTTTAGGGACCCTACTTGCCGATACGACGTCTTACATTTACCGTTAATCTGGCACGTTGGCAACGTTCATCACTGCTCTAGCGTGAAGTGCGTGTTGCCACCGCATCGCCGTTAAAGTCACTAGTGATACATTTGCGAGAATATTTAAAGCATATTTTCTTTTTCTGTGGGATTGTAAATCTATTTGGCTAATACCAGGTAAGTAGGATTGTGGCATGTTCGGATAATGCATTTAATAACATAGTTTGTGTGAAATGATGAAAGTGCTCAAATACGTCAGTCTCATGTCTAGATCTACCGGTACATGAAATAACTCTTGCGGGACGAAATTTTGGCAGTAGAACTTATAACATTATTATTTTCAAATCCGCAGTGAACTTGAAAGCTGACCTAAATTAAGTTCACGGAGCTTGGCACATTAGTATTCCTATATGTTTCCTGATAAGCTTGAAGATATAACCAGCCTGCAGGCTGAAAATATGCCCAATAATCTCTCTCCTTACTGGTTACCGGTATTGAAGAGAGAAGGAAATATTCGCGCAAAAGAAAGGGAAGTCATTGGATGTCTGAAACTTTCGAAAATCACACTGCAAAGACTTATTAAATAAATTGCATCGTTTAACACGCCCCTCTTTTCAAGAATATGGTTATAGTACGCCTACTGTATATCAAAATAAAGACAGATAATTTAAGTGAGAAAGTGTGTTTATTTCCTTAATTCCTCATTGAGGAGATATTCATAATTATCTTGATTTATTTCATCTTATCTTATATCATTCACTAGTGTAGGGAAACATTCATTATCGGTGTTTACATTGAGGTTAGTTTGTTATGGTTATGTCTGATGATTTTAATATGTAACCAGGCAGGTTGGCAGCAGTGATCAGCCATTACAAAAAAGAGAAAAGAAGAGCATCGGGCGGCGATATTTACTTTCTGGGGTATTTCCTTACGTGGCAATTACTATAGAAGAGGGCAAGTGGCCGCATGGTTTGCGTCACCTAGCTATCAGCTTGCATTCGGGAGATTGTGGGTCGAACACCAGTGTCGGCAGCCCTGAACATGGTTTTCTATTTTCACATGAAGCTGTACCTTAAATAAGACCACTGTCGCTTCGTTGCCACCACTACGCGTTTCCAATCCCATCGTCGCCGTAGGACGTAAATGAAATATATCTTATTGTCTGGTGAAGACTGGAGAAACACAAATACCCTAACTAGAGAAATTAACCAATTATGGTTACAATCCTCATCGTTCCCGGGTATCGAATCTGGGTAACCCTGGATCAAAATCCGGTATGCTAACCAATTAACCACTAATTCAGACAGCGATAACGAGAAAATAAAAGGTTACTGTCATAGATCATCGCCATTTTATATCCTTCCGGTTTACGTAGTGATAAATAAACATGACAATTATTGTGCAAAGGTACAAGCAGAAATAGGAACAGAGGTGTAGAGGACACTTTTCTAGAATCTGGTTTCTGGAGACACGAAAACATCCACAGTTCTATCCCTTTAGTTAAGCAACTCAATATTGAAAATATCCTAGTGATATGAGCTACGAATTTTAGGTAAATGAAATGCAAAATATAGGAATGTATTCTTTATTTATTCCTAAAAATTACAAACCTTTTCTTAATCATCGTTATCCGGTCGATTAGATTAGCAGTTTGCCCTTTTCCTACCACTGCGAGCACTAATGTGAGTCAATGCGCAGTTTCACTTAAGCACCACTAGGAGAGCTAATGTGAGTCAATGCGAGGTTTCACTTAAGCACCACTAGGAGCGCTAATGTAAGTCAATGCGAGGTTTCACTTAAGCACCACTAGGAGCGCTAATGTGAGTCAATGCGTAGTTTCACTTAAGCACCGCTAGGAGTGCTAATGTGAGTCAATGCGTAGTTTCACTTAAGGACATAACTACATTCGATGTGGACATTTTTCAAAAAGATCAGAAAATGCCTGAGAGTATTGAACCAAAGAACACACTACGGAAAGTATTACGTAAATAATTTAATTTGGCTAGGATATGAATAAATTAAAAGAACACCGCATTTAGGCCGGAAGACCTTCGAAATTTGATTTTTTAGTTTGATAGAGCAATTTAAGGCTCAGAATTTTAAATCTTTCCGGGCCTTTTATCTCTTCAACTTTCTGCACAATTGAGGAAATTGCTTAACTGTACGCTTTTCGTAGTGTGGGCCCCCGTACTTTGTCTGGTGAGAGATGTTTTCGACATTGAAACAAGCGCGCTCGTACATTTTCATCGGTAAAGCATAGAATCACAGATATACTTTTGAGCTTAGATGATGAGAGAGCAACGACAGATTATTTGGTTGTTCCCCGCTTAGTAGCCTCTTACGCTACGCAGGGGGCTCAGATAATGCGTCCATTGACTCGGCCCATAGGAGGGACAAAGGGTTCTGATAATTCGAAAGAATAATGAGTGTATAAAAATGATAAGCCTCATGAATTGTGAGAAAATGAAAAACATTGTAGCCCTCACAAATAGAATACTAATCTTCTCCTTATTATTCTATTAATCTTTCTCCGTTAGAGTCTTCTATGGGCCACGAGACAACTTTAATGCTTCATCATTTGTTGTTACTTCTTCCTCCAACACTTCTTCATATGATATGCCTCCTTTCCTCTCCTCAGACGATTTTGAGCCCGTTTTCTTTCCCTCCCGACCTTGGAATCTGTCCATTTTTAACACTTTCTAAAAATCTCTCTCTCTCTCTCTCTCTCTCTCTCTCTCTGTTGTTTCTTCTTCCCTTATACTGTTTCTTTCCAAATATTTCTTGATTTAATGAATGCACGTTGTTGTTGACTTCTTGTTCCACAGATGTTTGAAGGTCGTTTGGTTAACTCTTGTCATCCGTTCTGTTTAAATGTCCAGAAAATATTAATTGCTTCTTCACATTGTATCTGTTATGTTTTCTATGTTCCTGTATATGTCGTCATAACTTATTGATTTCCAGAGTTCTGTAGTTCTTAGCGGGCCGAGTATTTTCCGCATACTTTTTCCTTCCAGTATTTCTAATTCATTAATCTTGTAATTAATAACTAGACGTTCACTCGCGTATAGGCTTCAATACTGTGTTGTTGTGTTGTATTTCGAGATTTTTTGATAAACACTTTTTGTTGTAGATATTCCTAGTTATACCATGTGCTTCTCCCATCTTGTGTATCCTTTCTTCTGCCATGGATTTATCCAACCCATTTTCTTGAATTGTTTCTTCCAAATATTTGAATTTCTTTACCTTCTTTATTCGACCAGTTTCTGTTAATAGAAATCCTGGGGCATTTTTTACGTTTGTCATAAATTTGTTTTTTTTACACAAATTCTTAAACCTGTTATATTGGCTATTTATCCCAAGAGATTGGCCTACATTGCTCCATTTTTCAGGTTTTCTGAATGTATGGTAAAATCACCTTCATATTCTAGACAGTTTATTTCAATACCTCTGTTCTTTCCTCCCAGTTTTATTGTGTTCTTTCACCGGGCGAGTTGGCCATGCGCGTAGAGGCGCGCGGCTGTGAGCTTGCATCCGGGAGATAGTAGGTTCGAATCCCACTATCGGCAGCCCTGAAAATGGTTTTCCGTGGTTTCCCATTTTCACACCAGGCAAATGCTTGGGCTGTACCTTAATTAAGGCCACGGCCGCTTCCTTCCAACTCCTAGGTCTTTCCTATCCCATCGTCGCCATAAGACCTATCTGTGTCGGTGCGACGTAAAGCCCATAGCAAAAAAAACGATATTGTGTTCTTTCAGTAATTCATACGAAACTCTTGCCATTTTCTGCAGAACGCAATTGAATAGGAGAGGAGAAAAAAATAGCACCTTGCCTTATACTTGTGTTTATTCTGAATGGTTTATATATTTCAGCCATAAATTTTACCTTTGATATGATTATTATCATCAATATTAGCCACCTCTGTGCAGTTGAGGTAGCGTGCCTGCCTGTCTCTTATTACAAGAGTCTGGGTTCATTTTCCGGCCAGTTCAAGGATTTTAATTCTCGACTGAGGAGTAGGAAGGAACTCACTTGACACGAGATGTTCTCAGCTCTTAGTTACAAGAAAAAAGTGCACAGTGAGAAGATGACGCTACTGAGTTAGTGTACTTAGACCAACACTCGTTGTCATGGTTACAATATCCTTGAGATTGTTCGTAGTTAATAAGCTATAAATATTTAAATTTTCGACAGTTTGAGCTACAGATGACTTACCACAACAGTTCCCACAATCGCTGCATAGACATTACACCAGGTCATATTGGCCTTTTTTTAACAGTTTGAAACGAAAATCTCTTCCTTTTGTTGTAGTATCATTGATATTGCTACTATTTTCCCGGCATTGTAAGCTTTGACATCAAACTCATATAAACACAGTCACTACGCACAGTTTACTAGCTAACGAGATTCAGTAAGATTAAGAAGCAGCTTATAACCGTACCATAACACAGATGGATAGAGATGACGCAAGACGACGTTGTAAATCTTCTTTCGTTACTGAAGATGGAGTCAGAAAATAAAACATCAAAATCTACTTTGATCTCTAATGCGCTAACATTAATTGTTTTTCGAGAACTCAGAATCATAACTTTACCTCGTAGTGAAATTCTCCTACTTAAACAGCACAAGAATTTCTTGAAGTGTCTGACAACGAAAGTTAAAATAATGACGATAGTCGTTATTGATTTTAGGGACAATTTAAAGAATGTATTATCATTCCTACCCCTCGAGGAAAGAAGACATTTTCAAACTAAATGGAAGGGCGTGAAAATGTGGAAACTTGAAGGATTCTCCGGCCCCAGTAGTCCTAATATCGTTCAGAGAAGGAAGAGAGCAAGGGTTGACCAGTGGAAGTCGGATAGGAGACATGAAGGAGAGCAATCTAGCAAGTAAATCAGGGCAGTGGCTAGGGCTGATAAGGGAAGCCTCAGGGTTCGTACACTCGAAAGCGAATAAATTGTAGGTCAGTTTAAGAATTTTATGGCGCTGACACTCGTGGTGATCGTCTTTCCCGTGTCAAGTTAACTGTTTATCCTGCAGCCTTTTATCAAGTAAGATAATCAGTAATGTTCTTGGTCTGGTGTTTAACAAAACTGCCGCATGTTGCAGTTTTGCAGGTGCTGTTATACCGCAGTCATTCTTAATATCTCACAACCGTTGCACTTCTCTTTTATGAAGTTTGAGAGTGGGAAGGTGTTGGCACCAAGTTCCAGAGCTGGAGGGAAAAATATACACACAGTCATGAAATATATTTATTTACAAACAGTGCAAAAATTAGTTGAATGTGAATAAAGAAATTTAGATTGTGACTTAGTATGACAACTTCATTTCATGTATGTGCAATATAAAGTTAGGTTTCCGTTGCTTACTATGTGTAGCTTAATGGCCTACACACGCAATATTAATCCCTGGAATTCGGATAAAATACTCCAACAAACGTTACGAAGAAAAATAGAAATATTAGCAGAAACCTGATGTTGAAGATGATGCATTAGCCAGTTCGCTTGAAATGCTGAACATTAATAAGTTGGAAAAATCTCTTACTGGTTGTGAAGAGACATTTTCTGACTTGTATTTCCCTTAAAAATAAACCTAAATTAGCATTTAATTTGTATCATTAGATGGCGCTGGGGTTTGCTTTGCACTGGAAGTACTATCACGATGAGACTCATTGCCTTCAGATTAGTGTACTAAGCTAGGTTTATAGTGTTCCTACACGGAGGCATGTCTTTTAAGAGACCAGACAGTAAAACTCTGGTTTTCCTGAAACCAATTTGGTAGGTTAGATCCCAGCAGAGTGCGGTGCTATTTGAAGATTCTGAATCAAATACATCAGCTTCATATCGGTTGATTTTAGTGGCGGGTCAAACTCTGAAAACCATAAAAACTATAGTGGGCTGCAAGACGTGTATAATTATTATTCATTTCTAAGCTGTGCAACGGAACTTCCATCATCAGACGTCATTCAAAACCGAAATAAAAAGGAACTTTTAGTCTTACGTGAATGTTAATTTTCTTTCTACGAAATTAAAACCTCAATGATCATATTTTTTAATTCAAATATACCGAGACAAACATGTAGGTCAGCTGTCAGAAACTTTTCGCATCCCACTACCGTTCTCTCTCTTTCCTATGTCTCACCCAGAGTTCATTATATTACGAGCTGATACTCTTGTCGTTTTGCTTGCCCTTTGTTCCAACTTCATGTTTCAACCAGAGGCTTCTCTTGGACTTGAATGTCCACCTCATTGTAATCAGTGAATTCACTCTCTACACTGTGATGCGGACGGCCGTTTTACACAGATTACACGATGTCTCTCTTTGGACGATGTTCCATTGTCCACTAAAATGACGTACCATCTCTCTCCATCGCCCACTTTCTCTCTCTCCTTCTCTCCCCGTTTGAGCAATTCTACTGGTAATTGCAGCGTCCCTTCTTTACTATCTTCAGTATTATCAAGGATTGTTTTGTTGTGTCTGAACGTCACGCTAACGAACATAGGTATTCGGTGACGGTGTGATGGAAAGGTCTAAAAAAGGGGAAGTTATCAATCGTGGCCTTAGTTAAGGCGCAGTCTAGAATAAGAATCAGAAAGAGATAGTTAGAGTAGAATATTAAGAAGAAGAAGTGGGTATTGGAAGAGGAGTAAAACAGGGATGTTGCATGCTAAACAACTGTTGAAGAAGGCCCTGAGAAAAGCAAGGTGCGTTGTAGTCAGTGGAGAACCACCAAAGATCAGAAAATACGCGGATGATGTGGCGATACTAGCGGAATCAGAAAATGATCTACAAATCATGTTGGAAAATATTGAAAAGGTGGGTAAAGAGTTTGCAATGAAGGTCAAGCCTAAGGTGATGAAAGTAGGAAACTGCTGTTAATATAGCACGAGAGGGAAAGAAATTGTAACAAGTAAAGTCATTCAGATATTTAGTCAGTTAGCTGACGTGGAATGGAAGCTGTACAGAAGAAGTATGAAGCAGAATATCCATGGTGTAAGAAGCTTTCGGAAAGGTGAGGCAGCTTTTGACGTTTGGCAGTCGCTATTACTTTAAGAAAGAGGTTCGCAAAGTGTAGGAAGAAAGATACAAAGAATTTGGAATGTTTAGAAGTATCCTTATGGAGAAGAATGTAGAAAGTGAAATGGACTGATAAAGTTAGAAATTATGAAGTGCTAAGGAAAGAAAGTGAGAAGAAACACCTGATGGAAACGGTAAGGAATAGTAAGATAATACGCAGGCATTGTCTTCAACAGGAAGTGATGGTTGGGAAAATAGATGGAAGAAGACGAAGAGGAAGAGGAAGAGGAAGAGGAAGAGGAAGAGGAAGAGGAAGAGGAAGAGGAAGAGGAAGAGGAAGAGGAAGAAGAAGGTTTAGAACATTAACAGATGTCAAACAAGGTGGAAGCAATGAACAGCGGAAACAAGATGCTCAGGACAAAGAATCATGGATGATGTCCAGTTGAAACCTGTCTCAAGACAGATTCACAGAAGGAGAGCAATCTGCGGGGCTGCTGGTAGTAAAGCTGAAACTCACTATCTCTTCTCGGTTATCGATAATGTATTATGGTCGTAAAATACCCATCAAGCTCTTTGATAGAACTACCCTTAAAATGAGAGGGCAGCGGGATCGATTCCAGGCCGGACCGACGAATTTAACAGTGGGCTATGGTTAATTCCTTCGATTGAGAGACTGGATGTTCGTCTCAATACACTTGTTTTCATGCACAGACAACACACTTCACTAGCAACCACTGTAGAAACACGGAGTAGAAAATGAAAATCTCAGGGGGCCAGGAAGGGCAACCAGCCGTAAAACTGAGGTAAATGCATACAAAGTGCCGATACTCATAAATTGGAATTAAATCCAGGAAGAACAAGAATTGTGAAATACTAATTCAAATAGTTCCTGAAGAAGGAATAATGCTTTCAATCCTCCAAAAAAACATTTTTGTCAGAATATTGTGAAAAACTTTATTTAGGATACTTCCCACGACCTTCAAGACAACTGATTGAATTTATTCCTCTCAGTATTTTATATTCTTCAGTGTCACATAAAAACAGTAAGTCGTACTTTTTTGAAAATCGACGTTTTAATAATAATAATAATAATAATAATAATAATAATAATAATAATAATAATAATAAAAATAATAATTGTTACGGGGATACCGTAGTAAACAAAGGTTAAAGAAGGTGCGGGCATGAATGGGTCGATTAATTTAAAACTTTAAAGTTATAGCTATATTCCTTTTTCTGCTATCTTTCGGTTTCTTTTCAAAGTTAGATTTTACAATTTCAGGTACCAACATTTTGCTTACAAGTTAGGTAACAATCTTTAGAAAATCAAAACAATCAACTAATAACAAATTAGCCAACCTGAGCTTGCCGCTCGCTAATTATACATTCTCCAAGAACGCTGCGGCTCCTGCTATAAACAATCAAGGAGACGAACCTCCCAATTTCCTTACCAGGATACACAGTATTCAAAATACACACTCTTCCAAGAGCACATTTTTGCTCCACAAAACTATATAGGAGACCACTTTCCAAACATTACAACGTTACGGCCTTCCAAAGGCACCATTCAATATCTACACTAACACCTCTACATGTATAGAAAGTGCATCTATGATCTATAAAATTTACTCTTAGGAATCTATTACCAGAAATGTTCAGGCCTGTCAAAGGCCCAACCTACATTTCACAAACTCCAGCAGTATTCACTGTCTTCTATGATCAACAGTCTAACATCTTTACACAAAACGAATGAAATAGAATTTCGCAGGGGTATCGAATACCCATTCTACCGGGCCTTTGTAGAAAAGAACAGGTTAAAGTTACTGGCCCAGAAATCAAAATGATGTGCAGGCGGACACTTGCTCTCCTTGAAATTTGCAATTAAAAGACTAAAAGCCTATTTGGGCTTCTGGCCCGAATACTACCGAGGTGACTAGATGAAGAAAATTTTTAAATTACAAGGATTTCAAACGGAAAAATTTTACAAAATCATAGTCACCTCAAAATCAAGTTGATACGGAACGGGAGAGGGTATCAGACTCCATATTCCCTGATTTCAGCTAAGTTATTTTGACTTGTTTGAAAGTCACATTGGTACAGATTGGAAAACTTCCCCTCGAGCTAGCTGTCAAAGACTATCACTTAGTTAGGACTGCCATTACCTTGATCAGCTGAACTATTCGGTGATGGAAGAGGCTGCCCGTCTCCTTTCATACACACACACACTCACACTAGACTGGAGTGATGAATAAGACCACCTGGTCGAAAAGTGTGCCAGCTGTTATACCCGAGAGGAAAGATCCAGAAAAACTTGGGCTAAGGCCCAACACACCCCCAAATTCCATTGGGTAATTAAATAGCCCCTGAAGCACCCGTCAACTTCTTTACGCTCATGCGTGTAGCCACTGCGTTCAACGCAATGAACCTTATTCAACGTATCCCACTCATTTCTCGGGCAGCGGGAGCCAATGAGGCTCAGTATTCTTTGAATGTAGGTTTAAGGCCGGATGTCCTTTCTGATGATACGTGTTTTTTCTGATTAAAAATATCATTGCAGGATACATCATTGTTCGAACATCAGTCTTCTGCGTCGAAAGCCAGCTTCTAAGCCACTGAGCCATTCCGTTCATCACAATAATTGTTACAAACATCATGTATTTTATTATTCAATCACGTATAGTGGCCCATCCATTCTACTGTGAAGTATGAAGCACCAAAATTGGAACACACAAATGTGTCACAAATAGCTGAGTAGCGACTTCTGCCTTCCACGCAGCCAGATTATCTGCACATATTGGAGTCCTCATGACTTGTCCTGTCTTACTAGAAAGCTCCCCACTTGCTTTTACGAAGCTGCGTGAAGTCCAGGGTTAACCATTTCCAGTCCAGCAATGCCACATGGCACGATTCTATAATATCTTAAAGTTGTAGCCAATTTATAATTCATCATGAAGTCATGTGGCATCATAATTTACCTAATGGCGTTAGGGGACGGCTGGTAACATTGAAGTAGCTCAGCAAGCGAACAATTGCAATTTACAAACCTTAAGATCTGAAAGAAAATTCAGCAAAAGCTCGTCTTCTTCTTCTTCTTCCTCCCAATCTGCTTACCCTTCAGGGTCCGTTTTCCCTCGGACTCAGCGAGGGATGCCACCTCTACCGCCTCAAGGGCGGTATCTTGGGGCATCAGACTTTGGGTTGGGATACAACTGGGGAGGATGACCAGTACCTCGCCCAGGTGGCCTCGCCTACTATGGGAAGATTGGAAGGGATAGACACGGAAGAGGGAAGGAAGCGGCCGTGTCCTTAAGTTAGGTACCATCCCGGCATTTATCTGGAGGAGAAGTGGGAAACCACAGAAAATCACTTCCAGGATGGCTGAGGTGGGAATCGAACCCACCTCTATTCAGTTGACCTCCCAAGGCTGAGTGGACCCCGTTCCGGCCCTCGTACCCCTTTTCAAATTTCGTGGCAGAGCCGGGAATCGAACCCGGGCCTCTGGGGGTGGCAGCTAATCACACTAACCACTACACCACAGAGGCGTTCTTAATACGTTTACCGTCCAGGGTTGGTTTTTCCCTCGGACTCAGAGAGACACCCCACCTCTACTGCCTCAAGGGCTGTGTCATGCAGCGTGAGACTTTGAGTTGGAGAATACAACTGGGAAGGAGGACCAGTAGCTCACCCAGGTCGCTGAAAGGAGCCTTGTGGGAGGATGGGAAGATAAGGAGGGATAGACACGGTAAAGGGAAGGAAGCGACCGTGGCCTTAAGTTAGCTCCCATCCAGGCTTTTCCCGGGAGGAGAAGCGGAAAACCACTACGAGAATGGCTGAGGTGGGAATCGTGCTCCCCTCTACTCAGTTGACCTCCCGAGGAGGAGTGGAGCCCATTCCAGTCCTCTTACCATTTCTCAAATTTCGCGGCAGATCCGGGAATAGAACCCGCAGCTCCGGAGATGGCAGCTAATCACCCGAACCACTACACCACAGAGGCAGACCGCTTAAAATTTACTATTGTATATTGTATATTGTAGGTTTTCTCGTTACTGTACATGTTCCTAGAATGGACATCAAAGATCCTCCATAACCTCACGGTGCATCAGACACCCAAGGGCCTTGGCGCACGAAGCGGTCGGTACTCAGCCCGAAAGCCTACGGGTTACGACGGGTCTGCGGTCGATATCACGGATCTCTGAACCGTTGTTCTTGGCGTTCTAGAGCGAGGGCGCTATCTCATCGTCAGGTTGAGTGGACCTCGAACTATCACTCATGTCCAAGTAAGAATATCTGGCCTAGCCGGGAAGCGAACTTGGGGGCGTCCATCTAAAAGTCAGGAACACTAATCGTATAGCGCGTAAGGTATTTCAATATGAAGTTGTTCTTATCTGAACTAACGGCCAGAACCACTTCATGCTCCTTATGTGAAGTAACAAAAGGACAATTGATGCTTCTCTGTTAGAGTGTTGAAGTTTTTCACATTTTCTTTGACACAGTGTTTATCCCACGTGTTTTTCTACCGTCTATCTTAATCTACAGTATCTTTATTCCTCGCATCAATTTCCTTTCCTTCCACACGGGTTCCTATAAAAAAGAATATAGCTTTTCAATAGAAAATTTCAGTTAAAGGATTGCATTCCAGCTTCAGGGAATGGAAAAACTTTCATAAGAATTTATCTTGACGGCCTGATGAGCTGAAGGCATCTCTACTATCAAAAAATAAAATAAAAATGATATTATTTTTATAATAATAATAATAATAATAATAATAATAATAATAATAATAATAATCGTACGGCCTCAGCTACCGTGTGCAGACATTTCGACTTGACGCCATCTGGCTGTCTGCTCGTCAATTTCAACGTTCCGTTTTACTCTAGGCTCACTAGATGGCAGACCGAATAAACCGTAACTCTCTTGGGCGTCTATGGCTGATATTTAATGAATTTTGTCGGGTAAACCAGATATATTTTGTATGCCGACATCGTACGACATGGAGTGTCGAATGGAATTTTTTCGCCCTTCAAAAATCCGACTACGTCTGCCGGGTTTGAACCCGCAAACTTCGGATCCGGAGGGTGACATGATAAAACGTTGTTAACTTTTATCGTGAAAGATAGTAATTTGGGCTGAATAGCGTTCAAATCCTTGGATGAATCCGAAATCGACCCCAGAACTTTTGGGTATGTGGCAGGCATGCTCCCTATACCACTGGGCTGGCGCGATAGGAGAAAGTTCAGTAATCATGTAATTTCCCAGGTCAAAGAAAAACTAATACTAATTACCGCAATACGACCCTTAAAATCGCTAATGAGAAGAAAATTCAATATCCTTTCAAATATTCTTAAAATTAAAAGTGTTCCTTTATCTGGTGTGCGAATCTAAAAAGTGTCCTAAGTTTTGTGCATCTCTGTAGCTGGTGAGACAGAGAAAGAAGATGAAGAATGGTGGTGATGGTAAACACATTTAAAGTATCTCGAAAGTCTCTTAGACATTACTAAGAAGAGTAAGATACCTAAAAAATTGCGAGAGCTGACGAAATGCTTTAACAAAACAATGAAAAGAGGTAAAATAATATTTTTGCATTCCGTCTCGGCGAAGTACAGGGATATTCAATTTCCTTTTAAAGAACAACGACTTGCAAATGGGATACAAAATCGTTCGTGTGGAAACACAGCATCACACCGCTTGAAACAACTTTAAAAAAGCCTGGCATCGTGAGGAAGTATTATAAGACATTAGTGCTTACTAATCAGTGAGGATGAAATCCTTTGGTGAATTAAAATTCTCGGTTGATGTATTTTTATGAAGGCTAAGAACAGGCAGTAAAGGAAATCAAAGGGGATTTTGGGAATGGAATCACAGTCCATGGAGAGGAAATCAAAACCCTGAGATTTTCTGATGATATTGTTTTTTATCTGAGACTGCAGAAGATCTTGAGAAATTTCTGAAAATAAATAAGTCCAAAACAAAAGTAATGGAGTACGGTCGAACAAAGTCAGGTAATGCAGAAAATATTCAATTAGGAAATGAAGTCTTAAAGGAAGTAGATTATTATTGTTACTTGGGTAGTAAAATAACTAATGATGGCAGAAGTAAGGAGGACATAAAATGAGGACTAGCACAAGAAAGGAAGTCTTTTCTTCACCTCAAACACTGATATAGGAATTAAAAAAGTGTTTTTGAAGACTTTTGTTTGCAGCATGGCATTATATGGATGTGAAATATGGACGATAACTAGTTCACAAAGAAAGGGGATAGAAGCTTTTGAAATGTGGTTCTTACAGGAGAATGCTGAAGGTGAAATGATAGATCGAATCACTAACGAAGAGAAACCGAATCGAATTGGAGAGAGGAGATCGATTTGGCTATATTTGATGAGAAGAAGAGATAGAATGATAGGATACATCTTAAGACACCCCGGACTTGTGCGGTTGGTTTTTGAGGGAAGTCTAGGCGGTAAGAACGGTAGGGGTAGACCAAGGTATGAATATGACAAGGATATTAGAGCAGATGTACGATGCAGCAGTTACGTAGAAATGAAAAGGTTAGCGCAGGATAGGGTGGCGTGAAGAGCTGCATCAAATCAGTCTGTGGACTGATGACCCAAACTACAACAATTTCTATGAGCAAAAACAAGAAGCAAAGTCATCTCAGTACAGGCCATGGAGGCCCTTTGGAGGAGTGGATGATAAACGCATCCACTATCCGTAACGTAAACTTAGCACCTCTACACGGCCGGTTTTGCACCCAGGAATTAACCTGGTACTCATTTTTGGTGACCTCAGGGCCATATGCTCTTCCGGAAGTGGACATCTCGTTTCTTAAATGTTTCACCTTCCTGACTGGGAATCGAGCCAACGATCTTCTGCGTGAACCGTACACACCTGAACAGACTCCGCCAGGCAGCTCTTAATCTCCTTAAGAGAAAAAATGAATAGGGAAGTAAAAACTTATTTAGAACATTTTTTTCTGTTTAAAGTAGACATTTTACTTCCAGCAGAGACCGGATAAAGTGATCTGAAGAACAGTGGCATCAAATAAAGAATGATAGGACGAACATAATGGTACCACTGCGGCACAGTTAGGGCGATTAAAGCAGAACTTATACGGCGTAAGATATTTTTTTTAATTACAAAAGTATTGTATTGAAACGTAGGTTTGGGATTTAAAGTTAACCATGCGTACCGTTAAAGTTCGCAAAAATATATTAAATAACATTATTGTTGTAACGATGACGTTTTCTATTAACAGCTACAGAGGTGAGGAGAGTTCGTACAGTACAATAAGGTTTCCTAATATGATGAGGGACGTAGACTCCACATTATAACCACGGTGGGCAAAATTAAACCGGCCCGGAAAATATTTATAAGATTGAAGATGAATTGACCGTTGTTAATCAACTGCCCGCCACAGGAAATGCTGGAAACCGTGATTTTGATGCACTAATCTGTTGCTGTGGCAGGTCTACGCGTGTGTATCTCCCGCACCTCCCGAGTACGTCACTGTGAGTGAGTGAGAGGAACAGTGACCAGTTGAATGGTGCTCACGATAAAACAGGCCGTGTTCATTGTCGAGTGTTATGCGAAGCACGAATCGTGGGAAATCTGTGCAGAACTGTTTGCGCTAGAGTTTTAAGGCCGGAAGTGTTTTGGCGAAACATCCAGTAAAGTGTGCTAAATAGCACGAAATGGGACCTGTAGGGAATATAACCTGCAACTGCCCGTAATGAGTTCGAACAGCAGAAAACATCGCTCGAATGAAGAAAAGCCTGCAACGAAGTACGGCGAAATTTCTATTCCGTTTAGCTGTATAAGTGAAAATTAAGAGGTAATCGTGTCGGAACATGATCAAAAAGGACCTGCATCTGTATCCTTACGAATCAATCAACTGGCCACTTCGATCTCCTGATCTCTATCCCTGTTATTTTTACTTGTGGGGCAAATAGAAGGGTCAGGTGGTCTCCAATAATCCTCACACGCTGGAGGAGCTCCAGCACTGTATTTTTGCTAGCCCTCAGGGAGAGCTGACAAACGTGCCTCACAGTTTGATAAACAGACCATAACGCTGCCTCGACGTCAATGATGACCATTTCTGACATATTTTGTGATGTTTATTATTAAGTGTCAACTTCGGGCCAGTCCCATTGTAAATGTTTTACGCACCAGTGTCATTTTAGCCACCCGGTAATGCGGTATGAGCCACACTTACTCCCACCTGTACGAGGAAGCCTACATCAAGCGATCTATACATAAATTTGGTGTATGATATTGCGCAAGACAGAACTAACAGACATTTCATTTCCAGCAGGTAGTGTATAGTCGCTGTACCGCTAAGTATGATTCTTTAGGGGAAGAATACTAACCCGCAGCACACGAATCACTCGGAACGAAAATGATACCAAAGAAGTTGGAAATGTTTGGAACATCTTCCTTGGTCGCTAATTCCTCTTCCAACGGACGAATAATTCGCCACATTTTGTACTCCTGAATTCCAACTTAATCTTCATATTATGATTTTATCTACTTTTAAAGAACCTTCACATAAGGTCATTCGTGTACGAATGTAAATGCACGCCATCTCCCCACTCACAGTCTGGAACATACCACTTAGTCGAGCAGCTCGTCTCCTTACTGAAAAATCAAACCATAAATTTAAAGAATGGTTTATATTAATGTGGATCGTACTTAATACCGTCAGAAGATTTAATCAAGGGAAATCGGCAGGAAAGTTACATATGTGGTACAAATGGAATCGATGGTAGCCGAGTTTCTGTCATCACCAAACCTTACTATAAATTGTGAGCCACAGAAGATCTACCTCTTATGACACAGAATGGATTCTCTTCTCCTGTGGGCAGCTTTAATCCCCTCGCTACAGCGGCACCTGAGTGTGGCTTGCAACTGAAGCATGAGAAGTCCATCAACACATGTTGAAATAAGGTAGGGGACAAAGACAATCTTAAGAAGAACTTA
Source organism: Anabrus simplex (assembly GCF_040414725.1). NCBI lineage: Eukaryota > Metazoa > Arthropoda > Insecta > Orthoptera > Tettigoniidae > Anabrus > Anabrus simplex. The sequence goes on from NC_090272.1 coordinate 230,878,262, forward strand.
TGTATGCCTTGTATTTACCTCGTTATATGTGAAATAAACTACGCTATGGATGGAATATACTCTGAAAGACTATGCAATTATACAGATATCTTTAGCAGTAGTTATAATTGATCTGCATTTAGCGCTGTCCTCCAGGTGGCATACACCCTATCAGTTGTTTACGCAGTTTTTTAAATGATTTCAAAGAACCTGGATCAAACATTTCACCAGGATATTTTATTTTGTAAGGTATGAAAACCAGATTTAGTACTGAAAACATGTTTTCATTCCCCAGGTTTTGTGGTGGTGATGGAGATGTGTCGGAAAGATGAGGAAAGGAAAATACCAACCAGCATAACCTGAACGATCACACGCTCCTTAAACATTCCCAAATATTCACTCCATTAAATTAAATCAGTTATCATTAAATCATAACAGTATACAATTCACTAAATATCCCATAAATCATTTCTAAAACAATTTAAAATATAAGCCGATGATGTCACCGGAGCATGACGTAATGTGACTCGTTGGCTGAATGGTCAGCGTACTGGCCTTCGGTTCAGAGGGTCCCGGGTTCGATTCCCGGCCGGGTCGGGGATTTTAACCTTCATTGGTTCATTGCAATGGCCCGGGGGCTGGGTGTTTGTGCTGTCCCCAACATTCCTGCAACTCACACACGACACATAACACTATCCTCTACCACAATAACACGCAGATACCTACACATGGCAGATGCCGCCCACCCTCATCGGAGGGTCTGCCTTACAAGGGCTGCACTCGGCTAGTAATAGCCACACGAAATTATTATGGCGTAATGTAAAATTACCGGTAAATAAGAGAGGTAGCATGAAGCCGAGGACAACACATTGCACTCTTTCCTGGACTAGAGACGAGTACTTCATTAAGATACGATCAGACATTTCACAATTATTAGGAGGGACTGCACAGAAATTTAACATGCAAGTTTTTACTCGTGTTACTTACAATCGTCACTTCACAAAAATAACAATAATAATGACAATATTAATTTGATAGAATCTGCTTATTTTCTTTAATAACGAAATATGCCACTTTCTTTGTAATAAATTATATCCTTTTTAGATTTAATGTGTTATTAGTGGAAGAGAAATGAAGAATATATATGTGGTGATAATGATAGATTGGAATGCAGTTGTTGGAGAAGGACGTGAAGACAAAATATTTGGGAAATATGGGCTCGGAGTTAGAAATGACAGATTTCAGATGTTAGTTGACTTCTGTAAAAGAAACAACGTTGTTATACAATGTATGAAAACAGGAAAAGGCGGAGGTATACTTGGAAATCTAATATTAATAATGAAAAGTACCAAATAGACTATACTATGATACTTCAAAGATATAGGAATGGTTTAAAAATGCAAAGTGTTATCCAGAAGCAGCCACATGTTCTGATCACAACCTAGTTGTTGCAGAACGGTGCATTAAATTAAAAAAGAGTTAGGATAAGTAAAAGCAATGAAGTGATATGCCTTGAAAATTTGAAAGAAAGAAAAATATTGTAGAGTTAGAAGAGAGGCTTGTTGAAAGATTACAAACTGAGAATGAGGTCAACTGCGTTAATGAAAAATGGGAGAGATTTAGAAACAATCTTAAAGAGACAGCTAAAGAAGTTCTGGGAACAAAACGAAGGAGAAAAATAAGAAAGAAATGGGTCACTGAAGAAATGTTGGTAAAAAAGGAAGAAAGGAGAAAATGAAAAAACGTAAACACGCAAGAAGAAAGAAAGATGTATAGAAAATTAAATAATGGATTAAGAAGGGAGACTGAACATGCTAAAGGAAAGTGGATCAGAGAAACCTACAGTAAAATGAACCGGTTGGAAAATGATGGTAGATATGACATGTTGTACAAAGATGCTATGGAGTTAACAATCAAGGATAAAAGGAATGGAAGTGGAATGACTGAGATTAAAACATTGGATGGACAGTTAGTATGTGAGCCTGAAGAAGTTAAGGAACGATGGAAAGAGTACATAGAATTGTTATATGATTGGAACAGCAGACCAGATGAGAGTAGTATACATTTGGAGAAGGAAAATTAATGAAGATCAAATTGGGTTCAGTATATTAGAAGAGGAAATAAAGGTAACTATTGAGGGAATGAAGAATGGTAAGGCAGTTGGCGTAGATGAAATACCTGTCGAAGTGATCAAAGTATTGCAGGGAAAAGGAAAGGATATATTTGTAAAACTTTGTCAAAAAATATACTTAAAAGGGAAATGGCCAAAAGATTTTCTGGAAAATATAATAATACCAATAGAAAAAAGGAAAAAAGGCAAGAAATCTGAAGGACAACGGACACTAAGTTTAAATTCTCTTGCAGCTAAAATACTATTAATAGCAGTAAACAGAAGGATTTACACACGAATCGAGAATTATATTGGTGTAGAACAATATGGATTTAGGAATGGAGTAGGCGCAAGGGATGCCATTGGTTTACTGAAAGTCATAGGAGAAAGGTACTTAGAGAAGAATAGAAAAGTATACACAGTCTTCGTAGACTTAGAGAAGGCATTTGACAACCAAACAGTAAGAGTGAGAATAAGAGGAGAATTAACAGAAGAAATCAGACTGGGAAAAGTTGTTAGACAGGGTTGTTTAATATTTACTTGTAGAAATTATTTTTGAATATTTGGATGGTAAAAGAGGTGTCAACGTTGGAGGTAATAGAATTGAATGCATTAGATTTGCTGATGATATGGCAGTAATAGCTGAAAGTGACATAATACTTTACTATGAGTAGCAATGGAAGGGATGATAAAAGAAAAACGAGGGAGGGAAAGGAGACAATATCAGTTATTAGACATCATTAGAAGAAGAAAGGGAGATTATGCAGAAGTGAAGAAAAGGGCACAAGATCGAGAGATATGGAGGTCACAGCCATGACTGGACCGGCCGGATGGCAGAACAGCCTATGATGATGACATGCTATGGGAAAATATTTTAAAACTTTCACACTCGTATGTTTTCTTCGCTACACACACACGCACAGAATCATGGATGTGTTTCTAGGGATTAGAAGACGGAGAGCGAGTACAGATTATTTTATTGTTCCCTCTTACGACATGCAGGGGGTGCACTCCACCCACAGAACAGAAATCTCTGAATCCACAATGGAATAGCAAAACTCATGAATTGTGAGAAAATGAAATTCATTGTAAACATCGTAAATATAATACTATTATTATTCTTACGGAGTTTCCGTCCCTCACATAGGAATTAGAAATGCCTGAGTTAAAGGCAGGACAAGGAATTAATTAGAGCAAATTTTAGTATAACAAATTTGGAAATTATATTTGTTTCCCTTCATAAAATTGAGTGGTAGAAAATGCAATCTGATAACGGAACAATTAAAAAGGTTAATAACGAACTCTTAAGCTCTAACAAGGACTTAGAAGTCCTGAAATCAGGTACAAAACTTGAGAAAATTACCAAGTCGTTAAACTACATAGAAGAAAGAATTATTGCTCCTGACAGATGCAATACCTTTTAAGAGCAAGATTTGCTTCGATCAGGTACACTACTCAGGACTCTGAGCTTCATAATACAAGAGTCTAGCCTCGAAGAGGCAATCGGTTTCCCATGACAAACTTACATTAGACAACCCATCGGGTGACCCCACTTCAAAGTTTTCATACACGGTTGTCCCTTGTTGGTCTTATTGTTGCTCCAAAGTAATGCTAGTCACTGTTCCCAAAGGGAACTAACACGAAGAAACAGGTACCCTATGAATAATACAGGATAAACAGGAGCATAAGTACCCACAGTACACGGCTTTAAGGATAAAGAGGAAAGTTGCACATAACGGGCCATTAACAGAAGGCGAAACAGCAGCAGTCCTCATTGAAACTTGTGGAAACCTAAGTGGGCTTAAGGCCCAAGGATAGAGAGGCTAATCCCATATTAAAATATTGACTAAAGGAGGTTCATTTAAAGCCGAGACAAGGTGTACAAACATTAGCTGTTGAAAACTTTAGTCAACCAATTGAAAGGTTGAATGGGAGACGGCAGAGGGTCAACACTCTCGTTGCCTTACATTAAATATTTCTCAGTAAGGAATAGTCCTCAGGCTTCCCCGAAAATTCTGCATTTAAACCACCAAATTACATTAGAAGAAAACGGCTGAATCCATCCCCTCAAACTACCCGCGGGCGCTACCACTTGTTTGGGTAAATTCTGCCATTACCTTGTTTCGCTGGATGTTCTTCAAGCAGGCCGCGCCCCTGCCTCGCTAGGCCTCCATCAAGACGCACTCCCAAGCACTGGAGCAATTCAGACAAGACGGCCTAGAGTGCCTTGCCTTTAGAGTTCCGTAGGGGAAGCTTCCAGGTTAAACTGAACTGCAAAAATGGAATTTCCAAAACTATTAGTTTGTTTTAGTCCATGAGAGTGCGTTAACAGATCGATGGTAGAGGCATCTAACCGCAGAAGAAAAAAGTCTTCGGTAGTTTACAAGTTGAAATCCCTTGTCATAGATGGCCGTAGAAAAGGCGCGCACCTTAAATAGCCGGGGAAGTAGTACCCCTGGTACAATTATTATTATTATTCTTATTATTCTTATTCTTCTTCTTATTATTATTAGTAGTAGTGGTAGTATACAGCCCTGTGGTGTAGAGGTAGTGACCGTGTCACTTATTCCAAAGCCCTGGGTTCATCTTCCGGTCAGTTCAGGAATTTTAATTCTGAGCTAATCCGTAGAACGGGGTTCACTTGGTACGAGATGTTCTCAAGCTCTTAGTTACATGAATAAATCGCACAGTGAGAAGATGACGCCACGGACCGAACACTGGTTACCATGGTTACTATGGTGTTCGAGAACTGGTGAGCACATAAACATGTTTGTTTGTAAAGTCATCAGCCCAGAGGCTGGTTGGATCCTCAAATAGCACCACCAAAGGCTATGCAGTAATATGAAAACCACGAAACCAATTGCAGTACGAAAATGAGGCGTGCTAGGCAAGATGAGGTGTGAGGTAGTTTGCCATTGCTTTCCTCACTGGACCAGGCAGTGCTATTGTAGCACGACTAACCCTACGAGCAATACCATTGATAACACTCAGACGCACTGGTTGTACTCAGCACCACCCATACCCCAGCAGCTTCCATATTGTCACAGCCATTGATGAGACTGGGACTTCAGTGGAAGCTACACTTTGCTCTGGTCTGTGCCAATAGATGGATGCAAAAGTACTGCATCCATCAAGAAATGGCAGCAGGCAGCACATAAACATAAACATAAACATAAACATAAACATAAACATAAACATAAACATAAACATAAACATAAACATAAACATAAACATAAACATAAACATAAACATAAACATAAACATAAACATAAACATAAACATAAACATAAACATAAACATAAACATAAACATAAACATAAACATAAACATAAACATAAACATAAACATAAACATAAACATAAACATAAACATAAACATAAACATAAACATGAACATGAGCATGAGCATGAGCATGAACATAAACATGAACATGAACATGAGCATGAACATAAACATGAACATGAACATGAGCATGAGCATGAGCATGAGCATGAGCATAAACATGAACATGAACATGAGCATGAGCATGAGCATGAGCATGAACATAAACATGAACATGAACATGAACATGAGCATGAGCATGAGCATGAGCATGAACATAAACATGAACATGAACATGAGCATGAGCATGAGCATGAGCATGAGCATAAACATGAACATAAACATAAACATAAACATGAGCATGAGCATGAGCATGAACATGAACATGAACATGAACATGAACATGAACATGAACATGAACATGAGCATGAACATGAACATGAGCATGAGCATGAGCATGAGCATGAACATGAACATGAACATGAACATGAACATGAACATGAGCATGAGCATGAACATGAACATGAACATGAGCATGAGCATGAGCATGAGCATAAGCATAAACATGAACATGAACATGAACATGAGCATGAGCATAAACATGAACATGAACATGAGCATGAACATGAGCATGAACATGAACATGAACATAAACATGAACATGAGCATGAGCATGAACATGAACATGAACATGAACATGAGCATGAGCATGAGCATGAACATAAACATAAACATGAACATGAGCATGAGCATGAGCATGAACATAAACATAAACATGAACATGAACATGAGCATGAGCATGAGCATGAACATAAACATAAACATGAACATGAGCATGAGCATGAGCATGAACATAAACATGAGCATGAGCATGAGCATGAGCATGAGCATGAGCATGAACATAAACATAAACATAAACATGAACATGAGCATGAACATAAACATGAACATGAACATGAGCATGAGCATGAGCTTGAGCATGACATGAACATAAACATGAACGTAAACATGAACATGAACATGAACATGAACATGAACATGAACATGAACGTGAACATGAGCATGAGCATGAACATAAACATGAACATGAACATGAACATGAACATGAGCATGAGCATGAGCATGAACATAAACATAAACATAAACATGAACATGAGCATGCGCATGAGCATGAGCATGAGCATGAACATAAACATAAACATAAACATAAACATGAACATGAACATGAACATGAGCATGAGCATGAGCATGAGCATGAACATAAACATAAACATGAACATGAGCATGAGCATGAGCATGAGCATGAGCATAAACATAAACATAAACATAAACATGAACATAAACATGAACATGAACATGAGCATGAGCATGAGCATGAACATAAACATAAACATAAACATGAACATGAACATGAACATGAGAATGAGCATGAGCATGAACATAAACATGAACATAAACATGAACATGAACATGAACATAAACATGAACATGAACATGAGCATGAGCATGAGCATGAACATAAACATGAACATGAACATGAGCATGAGCATGAACATAAACATGAACATGAGCATGAGCATGAGCATGAGCATGAGCATGAGCATGAGCATAAACATAAACATGAACATGAACATGAGCATGAGCATGAGCATGAACATAAACATGAACATGAACATAAACATGAGCATAAGGAATAGCGACATTCCGAGATCAGACCAGCAGCGCGTTACCTGGTTCACAAAGTGAATTAAAAGACGACGTACGTCGGCTTCCAGCTCTTCTCTCCGCCCCACTGCCGACGGAGAAATTTGAAATGTTACAGCTGATTAAATTTCCATGTTACCTTGGGAGTTAAAAACTCGCATGGATCAAGGGATTCTCTTACATGCAATTGGTTTTAAAAGAATAGGAAAATTTAGCAGAGCACAGGAGTTCCGCTTTCTGACTTCTCTATGTTTCTTTTGGAGTGTGATGCAGTAAGGTACTGGATCTTTGCTTTGCCTCTATAATAACTTAAATATGAGACAGCTTGAACAAACATTGGGTTAAAATAACGGTCCGTTTTTTGAAAGTTCCTATTCGATCATTGCACCTTTCCTACCTTTGTTTTTATTACGTTTCTGACGCAAAATTTTTGTTTTCCTTCTTCGTAGCGAGGATCATATGAAAATTAGCAATTCAACTGAAAACACTCAACCTCGATTCTTACTGGTTAACGCTGTTAGGTCTTTTGAGTTGAAATATCTTCATCCCCTGTCCTGTGGAAGTAGCGTTCCCACCTAAACCGGCACCTGTTCTCTCTGGTCATGAGTTTTTTGCGTTATATTTTCGTACAAGTTGCTTTACGTCGCACCCACATAAATAGTTCTTATAACAACAATGGGATAGGAACGAGCTAGGTGTGGGAAGGAAGCCACAGTGGCCTCAGTGAAGGTACATTTAGCAGTTGTGAAAGTGGGAAATCATAAAAAAACTATCTTCTGGGCTGTGGACAGTAGAGTTCGAACCCATTATCTCCAGAATTTAAGCTGACAGGTACGTGAACCTAACCGCATCACCAACTTAGTCGGTATTATTGCTATTATTCTTTCGTTTCGGTCAACTACGGAACACTGTCTTGAGCTTTAACACTCGCCCTGTACTCCCGCATCCTTCTTCTTCGGTGAGATTCCTTCCGTTCTTCGGCCCACGTCTTGCCTGTATTGATTTTAGGTTTTGTTCGGAAACTGTGTAGACATTCAAATTTCTTCCTTAAACGGTCACATTGCAAAATGTCATTACGGAAGGTTCGCAATTCTTGTAAATCCTTCTCCATCGATGAACAAGACCCCTTTCCTTTTCTTATTCAGGAAGTAGGCGAAGATTCGAGAAGACAATCTTTCTGGTGTCATTCTTGTTAAAGACCGTAGAAAGAAATCCTTTCTTTTCGTAATAGTATCTGTTACATTCTCCATATGCAGATATTATCCATTATCCTTTATTGAGCCGAAATGATCTTCATTAGAATCTATTGAATCTTTGGATTCTAGTTGTTCTGCCAGACCGTTCTTATTCACTAAGAGGCATTCTGACATTTACTGCCCAATTACTGTATTATTATTATTGTTATTATTATTACTATTGTGGAAATAAGAAAGAAGGGAGTTAAGAGAGCAAGGAGCCTATTCTGAGATTTCATTGTAAGTTAGATAGTTCCTGGATGTTTTGCACAACTGTGAGTGTACTGTCACAAGTCTCACTTGGCAGAGGGAGTTGCTAGAAGTTGATTAGTTGTTTCCAACAGTTCGAGACTATCCTCATTAGAGTTGCAGTGCGATAAGCTTCTCTCACTACTGTCACAACTTGTTCTAATGAGCTACCTATTTGTATACTACAGCACGTTACACACCACAAAACAATATATTCAACTTTCTATCAACATTTGCTTTATTGCGAAATGAGGATCTGCAATCATGTCGTTGGACCACATCCATCTCCTTCCTGGCTTATTCCCTTTCACGTGGGATCAACAATGTATGTGGATTAACACGTTCAGCGCCGCAGTAGACGACGGTGGCTATTTTTTGATTTACTGCTAGGCCACGTCCGACACGGCTGTCCGCTCAGAGGGGGTGAAAATAAAACTGATCCCTACAGAGCAAAATTTGAAAGAAAACTGGTGCCCAACGTCTTTCCAGACGCAACCCTATATGACGGGATGTATTCACTGTTGCGTGTTCCTGTAGTGAATAGGAGTGTGGAGTTTTGTATGTAGATCAAGAGAAACGCAAATACCCAGTTTCCGAGCAAAGGGAGTTATCTGCATGTAGTTAAAATCCTTTTCTCTGCCATGAATCGAACCCGGAACCCCCATACCAAAAGTAAGTACGCTGACCATGTTGACAAGGAGTCCTTGGAAACTACCCAGTATTATAAATATCGTCAACCAGCAAAAGAGCCAAAAATTTTCGGATAAATACCTTAAAAGCGTTTATAAATATACATTTTGGCAATCATAATTAATATTATGACCGTATTACTCAGAGAATATTGTTTAACAAGCTAATTGTACATATTACCGGGCAAGTTGGCCGTGCGGTTAGGAGCGCGCAGCTGTGAGCTTGCATCCGGGAGATAGTAGGTTCAAACCCCACTGTCGGTAGCCCTGAAGATGGTTTTCCGTGGTTTCCCATTTTTACAGCAGGCAAGTGCTGGGGCTGTACCTTAATTAAGGCCACGGCCGCTTCCTTCGTATTCCTATGCCTTTCCTGTCCCCTCGCAAAAAAAAGTATGTATTAATATTAATTGAAGCAGTTTTTCTTGGTAAGAAATCGTGGAAAACAACTTTATTAACATTCTCTGTTAGTGTTATTTGTGGAAGGAAAATGAAGTGGTCCGATCTTTCGAAGAATTAAAATAGCGATAAAAGAAAGATAATTTTTTTCGCTCTTTACTTTTTTCGTCGCACGGACACAGATTGGTCTTATGGGGACGAGAAAGAAAGAGAAGAATATCTTTATTGGTACGAGGTTGGGGATGAGGTGACGTGTTGTATGTTCAGGGTTTTACGCCCGGAAGCCCTTCCCGACGCCAGATTTAGTTGAGGAGTTGATCAAGATGAAATCAACGATAGTGAATGAAATTGACTAAGAATGTGGAAGCAATCGACTCTGCGCTATAAGTCCCGAATTCAGGGCTTGATTCCATAGACGTTGTGCGTTGAATCCAAGTAGTAGCTTCTCAAGTTGCTGCATGTGTCTTATAGTTGATGGCCTGTCTCGAGAGTTTTCTAAGGATAAAGTGAGAAGTTCCGAGATACAAATCTGGTTTTTGATATTTCATACTAGATGTAGTCTGCTGTAGAGGGAAATTCTGTTCTTCATCATCTTCATTCTAAACGGGCAACATCTTCATGCGAGGAGGTGCAATGTTGCTAAGTACAGGTAGACACTTGACTGGGATGGAAAACAGTTGTACATCGACCTATCGGCAAAGTGAACTGTTCAAATAAACACACATGTGCAACTTAAGGATAAACTTCGAGGCAGTTTTCGTTAAGGCGTTAGCGTCAACAGCACAGGACGTTCCAGATAGCTAACTCATTAAACATTTGTGGCTCTAATTTCTCAGCCGTTTTCTCAAGGTGGCTACGGTAAGTTACAGGTCTATCCAGTATCACTCGTACTTTAGAGTGGACAATGATTACTGAACTCAGCCCCAGGTGTAAACAGACTTGGATAGAATCTTCACTTTGAAAAGGAGTCATCTATCTTCTGAAGGTCTTTATCCGGTATTCTAGGCAATGAAATTTACATTACCCGCCTACATAAATTTCCAGTTTCGAATAGATCAGGGGATTACAGGTTAAAGAGAACGGGGTGTAAAACTGAACCTTATGGGAGTCTATTTAGTTTATACAACTAGTTGCTGATATGAAGTCTCGGAATAGCCCGTTACTCAGCACCTGGTGGCCATGAACGTAAAGGCGTTAAGTCTCTATGGTGAGACACCCTAGTTACCTGGTCCGATTCCCGTTGATGTAAAAACTGTTCACCTTCAGAATGTGGGCCCGTAGTGTAGGAGAGGTGATGTTATACCATTTCTCATCACGAGATTGCGTGTCAAAGGCCTGTATTCAATTCTAAATCTCCCCGCAGTACATCGAGTGAGGGCGTATGACGCCTGTCATGGTGATTCATCCATTGGGTCGGGACGCTACGCCTTGAAAACACGCTTTGGTCTTATTCCAATTAATGATCATCATCCGACGCCGAGACAGGTCAATCGCCCATGGGAGTCAAATGGAAGGAACAGCAGCAGATTTGTAGATCTTAAGTAGACCTGCAAAATAGTAATCGAAATGTCTCTCTCCAATAGGCAAAGAAGTGTTAATAGTTTCTATCTTTACCGTTTAAAAACTGGTAACATATTCTTACGGTTATTTCTAAAGCCTGAGAAATTTTATAAAAACAACCTGTCATGCATATTAAGTAATATTAATGACGATGAGAGAAATATTTATGGGAAGTGTTTCTAATTAAATATTTCGAGGTGTCATCTCGGAAAGCTCCTAATAAATAAATAGACCTACGCATTCCGGGCTGAGTTCATTTCAGAGAACAGTTGGCCAAATTCGAAAGCCAGGCGCACAGCTTTAGGTCATTCTAGGGCTTTATATCATTCTTTGAGTCTATTGCCTCGTTCTGTGCACTTCTGTTGAACTTCTTATTTAGAACTGATTTCGAATTTTACGTGGAGCAAAGCGCCAGGGTACCGTTACATTTCACCAGCTCGCTCCTATAGAATTTGTCACCCCTTTTCGGAGGAGCAGGTACAGTACTATATGAACAAGGGTGTGAACGGGAAACGGAGCTCTCTCCGACCTGCGCCAGTCTGGAATATAGGCTATCTCTGATTAAAATACATAAATCGTGTGCCTCACTGGCCGGTAATACCACCGTAGCTTTGCCGTTTTATTTGTTAATCCACAGCTCAATTCGAGTTATTGCTCTGCCAGCTGCCGCTAAATCACACCATCATTTCCGAGGTGAGATATTATTCTCTTGTCAGTTCCAAAAGGTCAATTACGCAATATTTACTTCCGTTCAGTCGTGACAGCCTGCACATTGGGTGTCCATCAATGTAGTGCACTCGGAGTTCTCCAGGTCATTCTACATTAACGTTTTGTTTATTCACAGTGAAGTCCTGAACTGAACAGGACATTGCTTGGCCCTTTCGTGGCACAATAACACAATCTTCACGTATTAACATTGAACTTCCTTGCAGATTGCATGCCAACAAATAATTCCTGATATTATGACATTTTTCGTGCCAATGTACCTGCTTATAGCTTACGGAAATAATGCTACAATATTTATGTACAATATAATGGACTGGAGCTGGCAGCAGAATGTTTAATGGTTGGCTACGAGCAAGAAACTTGTCACAAAAATTACCACACTAACTTTTTCATCAGGGATAATGATAAATAATAATGTAGAATTCACCCCAGCATATGAGGCCCACATCGAACAAAGACAGCAAAAGCTTGCAGCAATAGATCCATACTTCTACGAAACTCCTGCAATGAACACAGATGAATGGAAAGCGCCCAACTTTGAACTCCGACATGCCTTCGCGGAGACTGCAGCGCATGGCTTTCACGACAGAATTTCTCACCAACGAGGTTACCATCATGCTTCAACTTAGTGTTCCTGTACGCTCTGCGGCTTGTATTGTCCACAGTATCTCTTGATTGATTGTAAGGAGAGGATAAATTCCCTGAATTTCTATGCAAACGATAAAAACTTTCAAGGGACCTTATAACCATTCTTTGTTAAAAGTACACAGTGTGTCAAAGAAATCTATATAAAAATTACCACAATGAACATACTAGTAATAGGAACTTGGTAAATAATTTCTCGCGTAATGAATTATTTTAGACCTTAAACTACCAGCATCTGGTAAATTCACCTGCGTATACCCCAGCGTTAGACTGACATATCTCACTCCGATGGGTGTAGTGTCAAGCCTAATACAAAATATTGGTTTATAGAGCAAAAACATGAGAAGACTTATTTACCTCCGAATATTGTAATGAAAATGTTAGGATTTTGTAGATACCTAGAACAAAGTTTTGAGATAAAATATACTTGTATATTAATGCATATACTGTCCGACTCGTTGGCTGAATGGTCAGCGTACTGGCCTTCGGTTCAGAGGGTCCCGGGTTCGATTCCCGGCCGGGTCGGGGATTTTAACCTTAATTGGTTAATTCCATTGGCTCGGGGGCTGGGTGTTTGTGCTGTCCCCAACATCCCTGCAACTCACACACCACACATAACACTATCCTCCACCACAATAACACGCAGTTGCCTACACATGGCAGATGCCGCCCACCCTCATCGGAGGGTCTGCCTGACAAGGGCTGCACTCGGCTAGAAATAGCCACACGAAATTATAATTATAATGCATATACTTTTGAATATAAATGCTATTTGTTCGGGGCGTGGACCTAGGAAGATCTTTTTCCCCTACTTGCACCATACGTGAGGAATCCGCGTGTATTATGTAAATGGCGGTAGTGGAGCATTAAGGACGACACTAACACCCAGTCCCCAGGCCAGGGATTTACAATTAAAAGCCCGTGACGCGGTCGGGAATCGAAACCGGGGCCGCCGGGTGACAGGCGTAGGCGTTGCCCCACACACCGCAGGGCCGGACTACTTTTTAACATAATGTGCTTTAATTTCTATATTGCATGTGAAGGGTCGCGGGAAATAACAGGCAAGTCTATGTTTTGTCGTAATCGAGTTAGCGGTGCTATACTGGGCATCAGACCAACAAGCTTAATTCAGTTTATTCTAAGTGTTCGATTTTACAATATTTTATTAGCTAATCTAGAAATGTTTTGAAAAAAAAAATGATTTTCCTGAGTTGTGAAGAAAGTTTTTTATTCACAACCCTTCGTATTCATCTTCATAATCCGTGTCTAAATCTTAAAATATATTAGTCAGCTCCGCATAAATGAACTCTGCTCAACAAAGCAAGTGTTCAAAATGGACTAAAATTCTACGAAGCGGAAACTCAATTTTGGAAAACGTGATACTTCTGATACCAAGTCACGATATGCGTGGGGCAAATTCGTCACTTGTGACACCCTTCCAATCACAGGATTATATTTCAATATTACTCTAATTGTTCCCGTGAATTTCACTATTTGGAATGGTTGCCAATTAATGGAAGATAAAATTCATAAAAAACATTTTACTTTTGTTACTGTATTTTTTTCTAAAAGCCAGTTATTTCTTCGTTATGCCGATATTACCCCACAGTTCCATCCTTTACATGCACATGAATAGTTAAATAATTAACTGAATCTGTCCAAGTATGTTGATTGCAAAAATCCGAGCGAGTTGACCGCGCGGTTAGGAGCGCGCAGCTGTGATCTTACATTCGGGAGATATTGGATTCGAACCCCACTGGCGGCAGGCCTGAAGATGTTCTTTCATGATTTACCATTTTCACACGAGGTAAATTATGGGTTCGTACCTTATTTAAGGCCACGCCCGCTTTCTTCCAAATCCTAGCCCTTCCCTATCCTATCGTGGCCATAAGACCTACCTCTGTCGGTGCGACGTAAAGCAATAAGTCCAATAATTTAAAGAATTAATAAATAATAGTAAACTTAATTATGAGTATAGAAGTGTAATGAGAGGGGTTTTAAATAGGCAGCAAAGTCATGTTGGTGTGGCTTAAACAAAGGGTAAATCCATCCCTTTCAATTTTCTCGAAATTGAACTTTAGTACTTAAGTCCGTTCTGAAATCATTGATTAAGGTGGACATTTTTTCGATAATTTGATAATGTGAGATAGAGTACTGGCCCTTCCTGACTATCCGTCGCAGTTACTGAACAAGATCTGAGAGCGAGCTGATATTTCTGGATAATATTTAATATAGTAAAAAGGCATGAAACATTAAAATATACAGTAACTTACGAAATTATTGTTACCATTAATGCTTTCACGCCCCTTAGTTATAGACATGGTTTTGTGTTCATGTAGTGTCAGGAAAACAAGGTGAAATTTCGCAGGAAACTTTGCTCTGCGTCTTTGGAAGAAAATCTCCACTGTTCACGAACAAGTCTTCTACAATAATGAGGTTTGAATTTACACGTTAATAACAAAAGTGGACGTGCTGCGTTGATTCGTCACCAGATGACCTGCCGTACGCGGTACAGCGCTAGTATTGGAAGCGGAAGCTGACGGAACCATCAGAATTAGTCTAAGAGGGAGTCTCATTACATAACAGGTGTACACACATTGACATCAGCTGATGAGGAACGTAAGAATTTGGAAAACACCGAAACGAAATAATAAGAGTGAAGGGACTTATTTTCTGGACACGGCATAAGCCTAAAAGCATATGTCATGTATACAAAATTATTATTTCATAGAATTTTCCGAGTAAAGTAGCATCACCCTTAAGTATTGCTACACCACTTTACACTCATCAAGTACGAGTAGAATAGCGCAAAACCCAGTTGTAATTCTACTAAACGTTTTCCCACAATGTTGTCACAAACAAGCAAACAAACACACAGAAAAAATGGATCTGAACCTATTTGTGACTTTTGTATACGTAATCGGAGATGAGTACGAAGTGTTCTGGCCTTCTTCCTATCTTGTGTGACGTCAGCTCAGTCTCGTCTCTTGTCCGTTTCGAGATTGAGTCTTTGGCCACGTGCCCACCGCCTCTCTCATTCAGCAACTCTGAGAGTGTTCTTGACTTCTTAGTTCTTACTACTGGTCGAGTTCCATGATTAATGGTCATCGTGGTGAACTTCGGGTAAAGTGATCCCGTGTTCGATTCTGGGCAGGGTTTGGTTGATTCCTCTGGCTCGAAGGCTAGGTCTTAACACTTCTGTAACCACCTCGGATACATTTAACAGTCAATACACCACTCTGCTGTAGTGTGGAACGCAGTACACACTCTGTTGGGGTTGGCAGATAAATACCGCTATTTTTCTCCTTGTCATTGGTAGGGTCCTGAATACATATGACGTCAAAATAAAGTCATATTTGAAACATTAAATACCTGAAGTTGAAAATTTGGAAGCTTGGTGGACTGTTCAATCTTTTAAATAACATTAAATTTGATGTTTTATTACCGCATAATAGAATGGGTTGGCACTGTGGTTAGAGCTGCGCAGCTGTGAGCTTGCCCACTGTCGCCATGAGACCTATCTATGTCGGTGCGACTTCAAGAAAATTATGAATAATAAAATAAAAAGAAACAAAACGTCACAGCATGAATCAAACATTCGCGAGGCGCTGTGTGAGAATTATTTATAATTCCATGTTGAATTTAAGAAGTAAATTAATCAAAATATGAAAATATCACACACAACAGCCATTAGGTTTACTTCACTCTCTCAGTCGTAACGTAAAAAGGTGACTTCCCGTAAAGAAGTGTTTCACATTTGTTCCTACCACAGTATTCTCACATGTTCAATACTCGGTGCCTATTCCTCCGAATGCTCGTAAACTCGTTCAGACAAATGAAATTATGCCACACATGATGTTATACGAAGCCAGACTGACGGTTAGCATCGCGGCACGGCGGTTTTAGTACCTCAAAATGACGGAGGAATGTCGTCAACTGAGTCAGACCCTTCTCTTTAACGCTCTCGTCGCTCTTGTTTGTGGAAATAATGTGCACTTTCAAACGTTCATGATTTCATATCACTCGTCGGCTGAAGAACGCCCCAAACTTGTGACGCATTCCAGATCAGAACATTGCAGATATAGACGGAAGTATTATGCTACATTTTCTAATAACGGTACATTTTCTAATAACGGTAAGTGACTTGTTATGAAAATTAGACGCTCTCAGTTTAATAAGAATTCTGTCCTTCTCCATTTGAAATGTTGGAGGAAATGTGTCTCTATTGCACAGCTAATAACATTAAGGGAGTGTCTCCAAGCCTCGACCTTACACCCTCACGAAATATTGCTGGAGGTAATAAAATCTTGGCCAGTTGGCTGTGATGTTTACAACCTGAGACTGTGGCCCTTGCTGCGAGTCAAGGGTAGTAAATGTCTCAAGTAGTGTGACAAACGTGTGCTTGTTCCCGGCTGCTGTCAGACAATACACAATTCCTGGTGAAACACTGAAAGTTGTGTCTGTTTTCGCTACGATTTAAATCGAGAATCTGGCTCACGGTTTCAAACCTCGTGTCTAGAATACATCGGGTGGGAAAACAAAATTGGGCCGGGAAATATTTATAAGACTGACCCGGGATTCACGCTGGTTAATGAACAAGAGAACTGCCCATCACAGGAAATGCTGGAAACCGTGACTCTGATGCACCAATTGGTTGCTGCGACATGTCTGCGCAAGCGCACTCTCCGAGTAAACAGCTGTGTCATTACTAGGGCTGGGATGTTGAGGAAATGTCCTTTTCGTCTCGAGTGTCCGAAGACGAGATACAACATATTATTTTTAATTCTGGCCAGAAAATTGGGGGATTTATTTGTCTTTCTTTGCCTCTTTCTGGCGATTTAGGTCCACTTTTAGTGTTTTTAATGTCTTAACTTCGCCTTCTTTCGACTGGCCATTCATTACTTCATCGTACTGCGGATCTGTTTGGGCAAGCCTGGAAGTCGTTTAGCAGATTCTGCAACCCAAATGCCGTGAAACGGGATCTGTACAGATTAAACACCAGAAAACATCGCTCGAGTGAAGGAAAGCCTGGAATCTCAACTCCGTTCATCTGTGAAAGTGGGAATTAAGAGATGGTCCTGTCGAAATGTTGTGTACATTAGATTAGCAAACAGTGGCTGTATTATTCAATTAGGTTGTAAATAATTTAACTGAATCCACCAAAACGTATATTTCCGAGGTCGATAACTGCAGTAGCTTAAGTGAGGCCAGTATCCAGTAATCGGGAGATAGTGGGTTCGAGCCCGATTGTCGGCAGCCTTGAAGATGGTTTTCCGTGGTTTCCCATTTTCACACCAGGCAAATGCCGGAGCTGTACCTTAATTAAGACCACGGCCGCTTCCTTCCAATTCCTAGGCATTTCCTCTCCCTTCGTCGCCATAAGACATATCTGTGTCGGTGCGACGTAAAGCAAATAGCAAAAATAAAAAAATAAAAAATATATTCACTCTGATACAGTCATTAGAAGCCCAGTTGACGTGGAATTATTATCCCCAGATAGACTAAATATCCTCATCTGGAAATTTCAATGCTTAAAAATGGAGCAATTTGATTGGCTGAGCCATTTTTCTACGGGGCCTAACCCTCTAATTCAGACGACTTCGGCTGTCCTCTTTCCTCTTCGCACATCTCAGGTTGCTGTCTAACAAGGAGGCATCGAAAATTTAATATTTCAGTCCCGAGCGAGTAGCGACGAATGCTCAATGACGAACCTTCGCGTGTTGAGTTCTGCCGCTGGTTTCTGAGTTAAATGGAGTCAGGGCCTTTCGATCCTCAGTTTTTCATTTCTCAGATGAAAACATTTCTAGGTCAATCTCGCGGCAGTTCTATCGTAAATATTGTCCGGGTCACTTTCATTTTAGCCATCCTGTAGATATCTATACATAGGCCTAAGAACGAAATCGACTTACTTCCCAGAATTATGCACTGCCGCATTGGAAACGTGTAATGTTTGCTTACCGGAGTCAAAGTATGTACCCCCAACATGTCGTAAGAAGCTACTAAAAGGGGAACAATCCAAGAATCTGCTCTGTCTCTCTCTCTCTCGTTTTCTAAAACCATAAGTATGTCTATGATTTATGTTTTGCCGAGTTGAGGAGAAAATTTACGACTGTTAAGTTTTTTTATGTTGAAAACAATCCTTAGCACATAAAATTAGGTGCCCCATACTACGAAAAATGTTAAATTAAGCCATTTCCTCGATTGTTCCGAAAGTTGAAAGGCTAAACGCTTCAAATTGTGAGTCTTGGAGAGCTCTGTCAAACTAAAAAGAACAAATTTCGATCCTGCCTAAAGGCAGCTCTGAGAAAACAGCCTAAAATAGCTTGTTTCTTTAGTTTTCTTTTTAATTCAAATCCTGGCCAAATTAACTTATTTACATAATTCTTTATCTAATGTGTTCCTTGGTTAAACTCCCTCAGGCGTTTATTGATTTTTTTTTGCTAGGGGCTTTACGTCGCACCGACACAGATAGGTCTTATGGCGACGATGGGATAGGAAAGGCCTAGGAGTTGGAAGGAAGCGGCCGTGGCCTTAATTAAGGTACAGCCCCAGCATTTGCCTGGTGTGAAAATGGGAAACAACGGAAAACCATCTTCAGGGGTGCCAGCAGTGGGATTCGATCCCACTATCTCCCGGATGCAAGCTCCCAGCAGCGCGCTGCAGCGCGCCATTAACCGCACGGCCAACTCGCCCGGTTTATTAATATTTCTCTATCCTCCATGTAAGTTTGAATTTTACATATTACATTATGGTAGAAATTACTGTTACGAGTGAATTAATGAGGAGAAATATACAAGTAAATAATCATCTTTCCGGAGTTTAGTATTCTCAGTTACTTTTCTCATGTTTCCTTCGTCATCATTATCATTTTTGGTCTTTGTTCGCAGCTACTGCTGCTGCATGCCTCTCACAGCTTCGAAGGAAAACTTGGATGAATTATCTTCTCACCTGCACAGGGGATATGCAATGAGATGTACGTATGTTAAGTGTAAGAAATGTTTTAGCTCCCCACATCTAGGCAACTCTCCTTACACTGCAGTAGAGCGGGCAAGAGATACCCAATTACATTCTAACCTGCTGCTGCACGAAATTACCAATCGTAGATATTACATGATACGTCTTAATGGCTAATATTTCATAAAAAGTGAATTGATCTTAGTTGATATACACTCAATATATCTCGCAATTGACAATTTTTCTGTTATCTTCTGTTTAACATGTAATCGTCTTGAGCGCAGCGGAGCGCTCTAAACAGCTATATGAAGCGTCTTCTCCTCCAGCGCTTCAGTTACCCACTAATGACTCTGAGGATTCACCACTCACCGGACAAGCTGTGTTAGGTCCTTAGACCAGGGAATACCATAGTGTACCGTACCCAAGGGTAAATACCCTCTAGGACGATGCCTCCATTCCTGTATGAACATCCGACTAACTCAGGGTTGGGCAGAGTGTGGGTTGGTTGTCGGTTGGGTCAGGATAAAAAGTCGAAGTTCTACACTAAACTATCAGTCAATGACAGGAAATGGAGGTATAACACGAATGAGAAACAATCATAGGGGGTAAGATGGATTTATTGATAAATATCCCCGATCATATTACGAGAAAACAATTAAATCAAGGAATAATAATATGTCAAAATGAACTCAAAAATATAGAAAATAAATGGAAATTAAAACGTTACTTGAATGATAAGACAAAATTTGAAATCAAAAATCAAGTTCAACAAAGAACATTATATACATCAAGACTGAGCTTCTTCTTATAGTCCATTGTTTATATTGTCTGGCAACAAGTGTATGCAAACACTGACATGTGGTATTTCCGTATGGAGTTACACACTATCGCATCACAACGATACGGTTTCCAAAATTAAGTTAAATCGAGAGTCGCCGCAATGTTACCGTTAAATGAAAGTTACATTATAAAGAAAAGTTACGACGAAAAGAAAAATAATTAAGACGCAATAGGACGCTATGTAAGTTATGCAAAATACTAGGGGCATATCCTATACTATATTTACAACAATTCAAATAATCAAACTAACCACATCTATATACATCAGATATCGAATAAAATCTTAAATGCTACACAGATTCTAATGTGAATCCCGGTTCACTGCAAAAGATCTAGACAGAACTAGATAAACCATCAATACTTCAGCACTCGGGCTGTTCCCTTTGAAAACAACGAGACAAGGTATACAACCATAAATAACAATTTTAAACATCATCCTGTAAGGGATAAACATATAAATAACCCTTGATATCATGAAGAAAGCAATGGGCAACATTTCCTCCTTCTGCTGCATTTGAGCGCTCAACAGCGCGGTCATCCGTCATGTACTTCCGGGTAGATTACGAGCTGAAAAGAAATGTTGAACTCAACACTATGCTAAAGTTTGGATCCTGTCTCCCGAGGCTGCCACAAGGAAATATCGTCTCATTCACGCCTACAGATAAACACAGGCCAGAAATCAGCTTGCCATGAGATAACGTCTTTCGCCGGCTACACGGAAACTCACGTATATTCATTCCTTCTTAGCATGCTTGTGCCATTTAACAACATCAGACTCAATAGTCTGGAATTAATACTGTCCATTCTGATCACAATATACACTCAGAAGACACTTGGCAGGCACACACATCTGCACAATATTCTTTCTCTTGTCAGGCATACAATCAGCCTGCACCAATACATTATTATTCAGCATGCAATCTTTATCTCTTATTTCTCATACATTCCATTGGCCTTCCACATTATGAGACTCAGATCGTGTCCTTTACAGACCATCAGGCTAAACAGAGTCCAACTTAACTTCAAAGATCTTAGTCTAACAACGACGTTCTGCAGCTCCTTCAGTCAGCTTCTGTAAAATCATGCATCATGCAGAATAGCTATACCTGTCTCTCTGAATAACCGAAATAAAATGAAATAATACGTATTTAACGTTGTATAAAGATGAAACTGTCAATCTAGCCCTTCTAGCATATATATAAGGAAAACTCGGAATATCATACACTAAGTAACATGCATAAATAAACAACAACTAATCCTATCAATCCCTCATTTTCCCAAACATCTAATCATAAAGCAAAATGAAAATAAAATAAACATGCATTATTCTCGTATCCGAATCTATCATAGTAACAAAATTAAACAAACACATGCCGTCAGGCTTACTTTACATAAAATTAAAAATTATATCTACACTGCCCTAGTACCTTAACATAATTTACATATCATGCCATAAATAACACATGCGTCTTAACTGAATTCCATCCGACGTCTCTCGAGATACCAGGATAGCAGCTTACATCCCCGCTGATTGAGGGATTTACTCCATGTTAATCACAGCATTAACATGTGGAAATGCACTTCCTTCTCCTGCATGCATAGCCATCATCTTGCTGGAAAACAATTCACTGGAACACAGAAGGCTTTGGTTGACAATATCTTCGCTGCTTAATGCTACGAGCCGGAATACCCTTTCTCTTTACAAGATCAGCTAAACACACTGATACATTTATAACACACACTTCACTTAAAGGGTGAGAATACAGTTTGAAAAGCAGCACACGGTTCGTTACGAAAGTTTCTCGCGAAACGCGCCCGTCGCGAAGTAGTGAAACAATAGCACGTCTCCACTACACTTGCTACACAGCGGTCGCTAAGCACCGTCTTTATATATTGAAAATAAACTCTGCCAAAATATACTCTTCCATTTACTCAAGAACGGTAAAATCTTCCAACTGCACAATTTAAAATATCATTGAGAACCAGTTACTGTTACTGGAATAACACTACGTTAATCACGATCACGAATCAGAGTTTGTGCTTCCGCACTATCCAAGCATTTAACACAGAGTGACGCTCTCCAGAGCTTGGGTTACTGAGGAGGCTTCGGTGACGCCATTTCAATACTGGGGTTCCCGGGTGTCTGAACCAACCACCAATCAGAAAATTCGTCGTATATGATGACATAATATTTATTGTTATATATTTACAAAACACAGCTAAAACACTAGCAAATCGCTTCCACCAATTTTTACATTACATTTCCAAATATATCTGACTTCTAAAACTGTGGAAAACCGATTACCGACAGAAACTGATTTTAGCAACTGAGCACGTTGGTCATTCTGGAATTAAGGTTTGGCGCGGTGTGGCCTCCATGTTTGCCAAATCCTGAAGTTCCCATTGGCTGAAATATCTTGCTTGGTCAGCATCTAATACACGTGTCGATCCTTGCCAACGCTTGGTTACGCCACCCTTTCTCACGGTCACACGGAAATATGAAGCAATGTCCAGCGACTCACTGTCTTGCTCAACATCCGGTATCAACTATCTTGGGATACGATGCTTTAACATGTTAGACTGTAACTTTTATGAATAAATTTTACATATTGTGTCAAATAATACTCTAATTATTATTATGGGCCGGCAGGATACGGCTCAATAGCATCCGAAATGTACTACCTGCACATCGTTAAACAATGGGAGAGAGCAGGTGCGACAAACATGAGGAGACGACTAAGGGTGACAATTCGACCTTGAGCTGAGAGCTGTCATGCATGCCCCAGAATGTACCTTGTATTAACAGTAAACTGAAGAAAATACGATGCGATACATGCAGTATAGAACACTCTCCGCTTTATGTATGTAATTTAATCTAGCATGACTCAAGTAGTAGATATTTGAGAATGGATGACGACAGTTCCCTAACTAGTGGCTGTGTACTCCTCTCAGTTGGTACTCAGGCTCTCGTATTGGTTGACAGCTGACCTTTCTTTACAAGTTGCCCTTACGTGGCACCGACACATATAGGTTTTATATGGCGACGGTGGGAAAGGACAGGACTAGGAGCGGGAAGAAAGTGGCCATGGTGTGAAAATGGGAAATCCCGGAAAACCATCTTCAGGGCTGCCGACAGTGGGACTCAAACCCACTATCTCCCGAATATTGGGTCCACCTAAACGACTGCAGCTATGGAGCTCGAGCTGATCTTTCACTTCACTTCCAACACTCAACACTTCACTCAGCAGCTCCATGCGCACAGCTTCGAACACGTAGTCTCTAGCAATCACGACTCACGCCGATTATTCTTTGCGCGATTACAGACAAGACCGTTACTCATACAATAATTCCACTTGGGCGTTCCATACAGTGAACTAATCAGCAAGACAGTAACACAGCACCACTAAATAACAGCGACCATATTTTTAACATTACGCTCTATCGTCCTCCTCCATTCCAGTACACTCAGCACGACTACTGCTCACTCACTTCAACATCAACTACGCTGTCTCTCTCCCCAATATAACAACTACACACACTGATTCACACACAACACTCCGATGACAGCCAGCACTACTGCTCTCCAACTCCCACTGCCTTCTTCGTCGTTGGCCTCCTTTTTATGTGCTGGTAATAGAATACCAGAATCTTCGCGATGCGGCTAGAGATGTAATATTCTCGTTTCGCGTTCCAGAAGGAGAAACGAGACGAAAGCATAATACATAGATAATCCGGTCTTGCCCCCAAGGCTGGCCGGTAGATCCCCGGCCTCATTTACTCAGCCCTTGGAAGAAATACAGAAGGGGGTTACGGCGGGGCAGACGACCGCCTGTGCTCGTAACGATACTTTCTTGCATTCCCAAAGAACCTGTCGTAGATAATGTCTTTTCCAACATGGTAATAACGCCAAAAAGTATGTCACGTATGTGAAGGATCATCTTTAGAAACCAAAGGTTCAAGTTCTGGACCGGCCTAATCAAAACTTTGATTTAAATCCCACTGAAAACATGTGATTGGAAATAGACAAACATGTCAGATGGCAAAATTAAACTGACCAAGATGCTCCTTTTAGACGTTGTGTCGTGCACGAACAACAACTTTACAGCCACTGACGTCATGAAGAATTTGCTTGACAACGCATGCCTGTCGTACTGTAACTGCGCGATATAAGACAACAGAGCAGTACAAACGTTTGGAAGTGACATTACAAATAAAACTGTTACGCGGACTGTCAAAATATTTATATTTATTATTTTCATGTTTTATTCTCAAAGTCTAAGAATGGTCCGACTCCTTGGCTGAGCAGTCAGAGTTGAGGTCTTCAACCAGAGGATCCCGAGTTCGAATCAAGGGCTGATCGGTGATTTTACTCGGGTGTGATTCATTCTTCTGGCTCGGGAACTGGCTGTTTGTGTTTCTTTCAACACTCCATTCTTCAAATTCACTAGCAAATATCAAAGAAAAACGCATGCAATATTGATTACATACCTCCACAAAGGGTCAGCGTCAGGGAAGGCATCCGGTCGTAAAACAGGGTTACATCCATTTTTTTTTACTGCACAGCTCTGGCCCGTGATACCATAAAGTTTGTGGAAAGTGATAGAAGAGGAAGGGTAAATTCTCAAATTCTATAAAATACGATTATTTGTTTTTGATTTGTGATGTATCTTTTGTTAGTGCATTCTGCATTTAATTGTACTCTACTACAAGTTCGCCAAATAATTTGCCGAAATATATATGAGCAGTTCTATACAGCTCCATAGATCTTATTTATCTCATATACTGTAGGCGTACGCGTAGTTCTAACAGTAATGAAAGCAAAATAGGAAACAATCCTCTGCGCAGAGTAACACAAGTTGTCATATATCCGCTTCTGAGACAATGAAGTTCTTGTTTTGATGAGATCTTAAGAAGATTATCTGCGCTCCCATCGGGCAGATTGTCTCAGAAAGTTGTAATTGAAGGCTTTTCTGTATGAGAGGAGGCAATATAAGACAAGGCCTTCTCTACACCACCGTCACGAATGAACTCTCCATGACATCTGATAAATCTGCAGGGATATAGTGGTGTTTAAGGGGATCGTATTGAAGGAGATTTATGAGATGGAATATGAAGTCTGACCTCTAGTGTCTGTAAACTCAAAAGAAGTAACAGAAAAGTAATCAATGATTACATCACACTCAGTTTATAAAAAAAGTGGTGCAAGTCACTGGTAAATTAATCTTCAAGCACAAAGGCCACATTTCAGAATGCAAATACCCTGGAAGGCTGTAGTTCACTCCAGATCTTATATCTCTATAAAATAAAATATGGTATATGCCTTGGGCATTTAAAATAACTTATGTAAAAGTAATATTTCTCATCAGTTGTAATCAAGGTGAAAATGATAATATTATTTTATGGTCATATTTATAAGCTAAAAACGTGCAACTTGATTTAACGTTATACGTTTTGCATGTTAGTGAAAATGCTCTTGATACAGTGTTATTTATAATTTATTATTACTCCTGAAAAGAATCAGATTAAGATGCTAACGACATTCAATAAATTCTTAGAAAAAATTAAACCAAAAATAAATATAAGAAAAATATTCATGACCGTAGACATAAAGAAGCCCGAAAATTAAACGACACACCGACAGAACAATTCTCCTGTTTGGGTTGTGCAATTACATCTGATAACAGGTGACTTTTGGACATAAGAAAAGAATAGTGGTAGGAAAACAAGCCTTCCAAAATAAGAAAAATTTATTGCTAAACAAACATTTCATTTTGGAGACCCGAAAATCATTTCTCAAGACCTTTGTTTGGAATGTGCTACTGTATGGATGCGAAACCAGGACATTAGGGAAACAGGACTAAATAAAACTGGAGGCTGCTGAAATGTTGTTTAGGAGAAGAATTACAAAAACAAGGTGGATGGATAAAAACTTCGGGCCTTGTTTTAAGGAAACCTAAAAGAGGATCGATGTTTACGATAAAGAAGAGGAAAACAATGTTTCTAGGACGCGTACTGACACACTACTCTCTTCTCGTAACCATCACTGAAGGTAAAGTACTGGGAGAGAGACCCAGGGGATGAGCAAGGATGTCATACGTCAGGAACTCCTTCTGTGGTTCATACAGCAACATGAAGAGGCTAGAAGAAGATCGTCAGATGTGGCATTGCTTTTAGTAGATGATGATGACGTGATAGGTGAATAAGTAAGATTTCAGCCTATAAACCCCCCTCCCATGGCCTACCAAGCGACCGCTGCTCAGCCCGAAAGCCTGTAGATTAAGAGGTGTCGTGTGGTCACCACGACGGATCCTCTCGTCCGTTATCCTTGGCTTTCTAGACCGGGGCCGCTATCTCACCGTCAGATAGCTCCTCAATTGTAATCACGTAGGCAGAGTAGGCAGAGTACTGAGCACGCCCAATGTTGCTTAACTGCAGTGATCGGCTGAGAACCAGTGTATTCAATATGGTATGGCCGCTGTGTTTGGTGGTCACTACTGCCTATAAAGCATACGTTAATTACATACAATTATGACTAAGAGCGTTAACATTACAGATAATAGGGGGATCTGAAAACCTTTCACCACATTAAGATTTTAAAAAGCCACACTAAAAAGTTATAAACGGCTCATAAATCATAATTAGCTTTCCTGCATATTTTGGTTCATAGATAATGCATTTGCTGGCTAGAAGATGGGAAAATATGTCTCACTCTGAAGAGTAGTACCCATACAGTTGGTAGTGGAAGTGAAAGTGACAATGGCAATAAAAGAGATTCCAAACTTGCAAGTGAAGGTTCACTGGAATATCAGGAACAGGGGAATTTAAATAATAGAGTGTATAAACATCTACAAACGGTCGGAGGTACTGTACAGGTGCCTCCAAACTGCATTGTGATTCGCATCTCAATTAGATATTTTAAAAAATAGCAGTAACGGCGTTGTTATAAGTGTATTTGTAAACTTATTTGTTCTCGTCGGTTTAACAGCTGACTACATCCGCTGCGAACAGCGCACTCACAGTCACACAGTCTGTCACAGCAGCTGGCGGAACTAGCGTTCACATCATACTCCAACTTGCCGTGCGATATCTGTGAACAAAGGCCCATTTAGAGTATTACCATTTTACAATTCAAATTATTTTTGTTTCCAGGTAGATACTCTATCAGTTATT
This sequence comes from Anabrus simplex, assembly GCF_040414725.1. Taxonomy (NCBI): domain Eukaryota; kingdom Metazoa; phylum Arthropoda; class Insecta; order Orthoptera; family Tettigoniidae; genus Anabrus; species Anabrus simplex. The sequence continues at coordinate 230,905,840 of NC_090272.1, forward strand.
CTGTGCTCTTTAAATATGCTGTAAAAATTATAAACATTTGTTCCAGTTGAATTAACGAAAATGTTGTTTTTACTTTCTTTCAGTGAGAACATTTTGTATGACCATATTATTTTCCAACGAATCTTACTAATAAGGTTAAATATATGATTATCAATCAAACATGACATCGAAGTCTTGGCCTTTTGACCAGCATTCTTGACATAAATATGTTTTATGGCTAGGGATCATCTGACAATTTCTGTCAGGAATATGACGATACAAAATTTGTGACGCTGGTGCAGGTTGTGATGTGAAGTACTGATGGATGGGCATGAATGAGAGACATGCAGAAGGTTCTTTTTACTAAGAATATCTCATCTCATCACACTCCAGAGAAGTGGTTATTTCATTCATGGTGCCAGGTCCCCTCTTCCGATGCAGTGAATCCTACACCTCTTTCGACTCCCAATTCGATACAGTTGTCTCTCGGAAACCATTCCTTAGATGCAAATAAATTTATGGTTATCAATTTGAGTTTCATTTACTGAAAGACATTTATAATGATTTGATTTTCATAAAAGCAAACATGATACTATTTTACATCCTGGTGATGGAGCACTATAATCTTCGTGGTTCGGATACAGGTGGAATATTCTCGTGTCGTATTCCAGATGGAGCTTGTATAAACCAGGAGAAGAGAAGACCAGAGGGGTGAGGTTGTCACTATGCCGCGGGTCTGGGAGCTCCTAACTGATTTACTACTTGGGAAATAGACACATAACGATATGTTGCCGTTGGTAAACATTAGTTTTGTTCTGTTCCGGACTGATGGGCGAAGTTACCTCCAAACCTCACTATCCTGACCTTTGCGTACATTAATTCAATGAGCTAAAAATAATTTATATTCCCCTTCACTTTCAATTTCTAATCCATCATTCTCAATTCTTGTTCAGTGACTGAACCATGTTAAACTGCGTTTAATATGTCCCCTTCTGAATAACTGAGTACACATTCCCCGCCACTACAAATGGAACCATATAAGCTCCATGCTTCGTCTATCGTAAACTTGTCGACATTAAACAGCTTCTAGTTACAGATACGCCGAAATTCCCTTCATTAGTGAAGTATACAGTACAATACAGATTTCACTAAGTTTGAAAACAGTTTTCGACAAAGACAACGATGTATAAATAAGGCATAGGACAAGACTAGTCTTAAAAGTCAACCGTCCGGACTCTATTACACAAAGACAGATGTAGAGTGTAATCCATTGCAGTGAAACCTTTATGACGTATACCTTTCTGCAGTGCTGGCGCACGTGACGTGATGGTGATGGAAATGGAAATGTGAGAGTAAAATATTTCTGTGTTTCTGTGAAAAGTAATGTGATTGCTTGAACTGGATTAGACAACATCGTGTGAGTTTATGGGTTAAAATGGATAAAATTCCAGTGAGATCCCAAGCGAAATATAAAACCAGTAAAGTGACGTCTCTCTTTCAATAACTTGCCGCTACATCGAGAGAGGAGAGGAATGACAGAGCTAACAGAGTGTTCGTGATGGAAAGCACTTTAGCAGATCGGAGCAATCACAGGGTGCGGCAGATTTACAGCTGAGCGTCAGGGCAATTCACTATTCTACAAAGTTGCAAGCAATCAGAATGAAATATATCTGATGTTAGATTATCATTTCTGTCTGCAGCTTAGTGACTGTCCCGTGGATTTACAGATTCGAATCTTAAAACCTGGTAGAAGGGCTTGGAAGGTCGAAGGGTAGAACCAAGTCGTACGATGTCACCATGTAAATAATAACGGCGTGTGGTCTCCAGAAAGGCCTCGTGCAGTTCTTTCGAGTTGGCGGCTCATAGGCAACGTGGGCGGCGTCCGTAAGAATGAGGTCCTACCTATGATGAATTCAAATGCTGATGACAGAACACACACACCTAGCCCCCAAACGATCGTAATTACTAATGCAGATTATAGTCCCCGAGCCCGTCGAGAATCGAACTCGGGACCACTTGGACCAAACGCCAGCACGCATTGGGACTGAATACCATCTGCATGATCTCCTGCACAGCAATGGGTCTGCCAGAAAGGTTACAGTTTCTTTGAAGTGGCGGTATAATTTGAGTACCAGGAATATAGACTTCTAACTGAATTGGTCTGCGAAGAAGGGAACTAAACACTTTTCAAATTTTTTGTCATTTTCACGAATTATTATTAATTTGACCAAGGCGCATCGTCCTGTGTTGAGAGGAGGTGTGTGCATCATTTTATAAGGGGAGAACACTCATATCAACTTTCTTCATCATGAGAAGAAACGAATTATGTCGGCGACATAGTAGAATCAGTAGAACAGACATTGATGTAACTAGAGCGATTAAACTTCGTAACTCATTAGAGATTGATCGTAAAATAGCATAAGCGAAAAGGAAATGTCATTCTCGCTTGATGTGTGGAGGTGTAACTTGAGGAATAGCAGGGGCAAAATTGTTCGTATTTCCTAGTATATAAGGCCCTAGAAATCCAATAGTAGTAAGTTTACTTTAAGTCTTAAATTTAACTTACAATTTGTCAGTTTTTAATTTAGTCTGTGATAATTTTATTTTCAATTCTATTAATTTATTTAGCCTTAATTATTTAAATTTAGTATTTTATATTGGATTGTAGACAAAATGTAGTTATGTGTAAATAAATAAGTAAATAAATAAATAAATAAATAAATAAATAAATAAATAAATAAATAAATAAATAAATACAATGAATATTGAATTTTCACGACCGCATTATAATCGAAACCGACTTTCAACCTATTAGGTCGTGTTACGTACATTTAGTACGTATTGAAGAGATATTAAGTGCAGAACAAAAATGGTCAACCAGACACCAGTGGGATCCGAACCCACAACTCCCGATTTCGCGTCGGTTGCTCTACGAACTGAGCTATGGTGGCTTAGATCCTTTCCAACAGAACAAAGATGGCCTAGGCCACCATAGCTCAGTTGGTAGAGCAACCGACGCGAAATCGGGAGGTTGTGGGTTCGGATCCCACTGGTGTCTGGTTGGCCATTTTTGTTCTGTACTTAACATCTCTTCAATACGTACTAAATGTACGCAACACGACCTAATAAGTTGAAAGTTGGTTTCGAAAATAAATACAACTTCTAAACACTTTGGAAATTAAACCTCCCTTCCTAACACACTGACAATTCATCGGCCTTCTGTCGAAGATGCTCGAGGCAAACACATTCTACTAATGAGCCATCTCTTAGTCGGTAAATCAATTATCTAGAAAGCTGAGGAGGAGGTCTGTGTTTACTTTCAGCCTAGAGGTACACGTAGATGACCTTCAAAGGAAACAGCTATTAGCAGTAGTGTTCAGATTCCTGTACAAACGGTTAATCATGAGAATTGAATTTGGAAACTAACGAACTTGAATTGTGGAGACCTCTTCAGGCCAATCACATGTCTGCATAATATTTTGCCCATCCACAGGAACTTGGGAAACAGATGGCTGAACTCGAACATCACTTTATCCCCTCTAGTACTAAACTGCCCTGAATTAACATGTGTGAACTAGAGGACAAACAGAATGAGCGAGAGAGCAAATGTCTTGCGTTATCAATGTCAAAAAGCTGAATAATGGACAAGTATGACAGAGCATGACAGAGGTCCGCCAACGTCCGGGAGATTAGGCAAGGAACACATACGAAGAAGATCCTAGAATGCAAGAGTTTCTTTTCAAAATGTTATTTCATGATATACTTGACACTGCCAAACTGACAATATCTTACAATACAAATTGAGAAACCTATGTATAATTTAGAATAAAAGACATACATTCATTCTAATGATAATACAATGAAAGCAATTCTTCGTGATAAAGGCGTGTAGAAAAGTAATATAACATATTAAAACATTTTCACAGATTTAATTAAGTGGGTGTAGCGTAGAGGTGATGTAGAGGCATTCAACATTTGAATTCCCCAGCACACGATGGTCTCATTCGGTACATCAAAGCGTCGTGAGAACATGGCGAGTAGTTTAGGAACGGTGCCCCTTGCACACACCATGATGTCCTCCAGGTTGTACTTCTATAGGGAGTGGTTGGTGAAAATATCCTCTTTTCTTTCTTCGTCGACTTCAGCGGGCCGTTGCACATGCGATTGAAACCTGATTGTCGCCTCGAGAAATTTTTTATTCTTTTGCCTACTGATATGAAAGCGATTCCCTTTTCTACGTACTGTATCGGTCAAGGACGACCGGTTGGAACAGTGTCTGGCATTTCGTAGGTATTCGCCAAATGGGCAGGATCCTAAGTTTCAATCTCAATAATAACGAAAAACAGATATCCTGTGTATCTCTGTTTGTCTGTTGAATGACTCCTAAATATGAGGTTCTCTATGAGCTTCAACCTTGTAGGAGTTGTACCTAAGGTAAGTAAAGTAAACTCGTGTCCTCATCCTGAGGTGGTGCAGCTCTTTTCAGGCACACCCCCGTTGGAGGTGAGCTGCATGTACCATTTTAACCACATACCAGCCCTCCTGCCATTCTTAAATTCCTGGCAGTACCGGGAATCGAACCCGGGCCCCCGAGGACGGCAACTAATAACACTAACCGTTACGCTATGGAGGCGGACTGTACCTAAGGTAGTAAATGATTAAGATAATGGAAGTAAACGAGGCAACCATCCCCTCTTAATACTAATCAGAGAAAATAGAAGAGTTTCGTTCCGTCAAATAATGAACGCATCGGTGCAGGAAAAGGAAATGGCCACGAGGAACGTAAAAGAAGGAATGATCTTCCTTGGTGGCGTAAATCTTATGCCATCGGAGTCCTGCACAGGAGGTCGTGTAGGAATGATAAAAGTGACGTGGCTGGCAAAAGTAAAAATGAAGAACTCAGCAAGAAACCCTTTGTCCGCCAACCAATACTCTTAATTAATAATCATAGGGAGTACCCTCTTAGTCAGCGTGGATATATTCTACGTCGATCCGAATCCTTCGTTGAGGTCTTTGGTTCAGAGGGTCCCGGGTTCCGCCGGTATCATCCTATGTACTCTGGGTCAATAGACCGCACCAGATCACAACAACAACGACTACGGCGTCACAGATTTCAGTGCCAATGCCGTGATTACATCCAAACGCTATCGGTGTGAACGTAGAATACATCTTTGTTTTTCTTCTTTTCTACCGCTTTTCTCACGCCAGTGGTATCGCAGCTCCGACTCATTTATCCCTGTTTAACGGCTTGATGCCCTTCCTGACACCAACCTTTGTGGACAGATTTAATCATTATTATAATCACTGTGGTGGTTCATAGCGCTTAGCGTTGTCTAAATATGAAGAGGAGAGTGTCAGGAGAAACAAAAGCACCCAGTTTCGAATCCAGAAGAATTAATCAGATGCTCTGCTTACTGTTGTTTATCTTTCATTGATTTTCTCAGAGGTGGAAATAGTTGGCTCCTTATGGTTTTCACTACCTTATTTTTCTAAATAGCTTTAGTAACACGACAAACTTACGACAATGTGTTTGCATTTGCATCTGCGGGGAATTTTAATGATCTGCGAGCCTGTCACACCGAACCCGTGATGTCGGAAAGCTTTTCTGCATGCAATTCACCACTTTACTTTGAAGCTACGTACAGTATATAAATATCAGTTTATGTTAGTTTTTAGTGAATCTGGGGTGAACAAATAAAGTGGAATATGAAAATATTGGGAATAAAAGACACAGAGATATTCTATACCCGTGTTCTCAGTGCGAAAGGTACCTGGGTTTGGAGCACGCTGCATTTCTGTAGAATGACTCTAAAGGTGACGTGTAAATGTGCTATGGTGTTGAACTGATAGTTAGGATTAGATTTTATAATTTTAACGATTTTTGGTTTAGAAAGAAAATTATCTATAGTCTGTACAAAAATCAGTGTGCAGTGATAGGAATCGAAGGCTATGAAAAGGAAGTAGCAACCCAGAAAGGAGTGAGGCAGGGTTGCAATTTGTTTTCACACAATTTAAATGTTTATATAGAACAGGCTGTAAAGGAAATGAATGAGGAATTTGGAAAGAAAATCACAATCCAAGGAGTGTAGATCAAAATTCTGAGATTTGATGACGATATAATAGTTATTTTATCTCGTACTCAAGAATATGTGGAGAAATTGGTGAATAGTATGGACATAGTGCAGGAGAAGGAGAACAGGATGTATATAAACAAATCCAAAACAAATGTAAAGGTGTGCAGTCGAAACAAGTCAGTGATCGAGCAAAATGTTAGATTAGGAAACGAAGTCTTAAAGTCTTGAAGGAAGTAGATGACTATTTATCAAGGAAATGAAAATGGGACACATTTAGGACTCAAATGAGCTCGTTATCATTTTAAAAGAAAATGGATTTGTGAAAGTTTTCGAAAATATTATTATATCCTCTAAGCCTCACACGATTAAAAATTGAGAAGAAGTAGTCTTCGCTTCGAAATTAATATGCGTAAAACCATTATTAGTGGTAATGAAATACGAGTCAACCTGGTTTCTGTCGCCCTGTGTAGAGTGCGAATCTCATATCTTCATCAATATCAAGGAATATATCCGCAATCTTAGTAGATCTCATCAAACAGCAAGCACTGAGGGAGCTAAGTAGCATCAATCTGATTAAAAGCACCTGTGATCGAGGTGAGAGGTGAACAAGAACTGGCTGTACGAGCAGAAAGATCAGAGGTAACTGGCTGCCAATTTGTCGCTCAGAGCGACGTCAGCGACAGGAGGCTGATTACATGTCAATTTGTTCCATTGCTCATTACATTCGGCACCAACGTTCTGTCACAATAAAATAATTAGTAACATTGTCTGTCCGTAAAAGTTAATTTCTTTCATTTCATTTCAACATCATTATTTCATTTCCATCCAGTACCTTTCCTCTAGACTTTCTATCCGTAATTACCTTGGCTCTTGTTCTCTCTTTCTTTACTAGTTTCCTCCATTTCCTCCTTCTGTCTATCTGATGAGAGCAAAAAGGTGTTCATATCACCAGTTAGAACGCCTGGAAGATATGCAGAGCCACTTAACGGCGTGGACGGACAAACTGCAGACCTAACTCCTAGCCATTCCACTGCAAGGACACCTGTTATCACTGCTGTAGAGCGGGTTGTGGCGTCCCAGGCTGACTATTCCTGCTGTCTGGGTTACAATGCGAACGGACTTACTCTATGTCCCCACCAAATATATCTTCCTCTCTTCTTCTTTCACTCCTTGGTCGCCAGGATCAACAGCTCAGACTGCTGAACGCTGGCCTTGTGAGCTCAGGTTGGCAGTTTCGATTCTATTTCCTGAGGGCCAAAATTCTGGCAAATCAGTGTCTCTGAATAACTCAAAAGTGCTCAGAGGAACGTAAATCCATTACTAATATTACTATTATTATTGTTACGGACTTTTCCGTGGTAGGTAGAGGTGAAAGAAGGTGCGGGTGTGAATGGGTTTCAAGCTACGAAATTATAGTGCAATGTAAAATTAATTTAAAAGTTAACAAGGTTATATTTTCTTTTCGAAAACAAAGAAATAACAAGCATGGCAGGTACAAAGTAGCAATTCAAAGGGGTTAGTTACAATATTTTGCAGAATTTGGGCTTCGCGCCCTGACTTCACAATGCTTGGGCAATCAGCTCAGTTTTACCTCAAACACAAGTTTTAACAGAGGGGGAGAAAACCCCATTCATACCTAGGAGCCCTTGCTCCAAATTACACTGAAAAACCTCCATGAGGCATACAACCCAGAATTTTCAAAAGAGCCACTCGCTCTCAAAATTTAAGCCTCTCCCAGGCCACACCAAACTCCACCTTCAAGTTGTCCTCAACGGACATAAACACAGGGGTAAAATACCCAATCTACTGAGGTCTATTAAAAGAAAAGCAGGTTAATTAAATGACCTCTAAAATAACAATTTGAGAGGAGGCGAACTTGCACTCCTAATACACTTTGATTAAGACCTACTTGGCACTAGGCCGTTAATACAAGGGCTAATCCCATGCTAAAGAGGTGACTTAAGAAAAGAACAATTTGTTTTACATTAACGAAAAATAGGTCGAGAAAATAAGTTCACCTCAAGACAATGTGAGTGGGAGCTCGAGAGGGTTAGCACTCTCTATCCCAATATGTCGTTTTAAAAGAGAATATATGAAAGGAGTAGTTACATTTTAGGAAAAGGTTACATGGCTGAACGCTTAGAACCCGCCCCGAAAGTTAAACTGCTGAGCTAGCAAGGAAAGAAGTTATTAATCGGCCATTACCTTGTGTTGAACGGCTGGAGAAGAAAGAGGCGCTTCCCGCCCCCTGCTATGTACTTAATACACTGAAAGATGGAACAGAAGTGGCCCGGAGACCCCAAAATCAGCAGTTTAAATACTCTCGCGGAAGTTTCTAGGCGTTAGGGGAATGAAAACACCCGCCCACAATGTTTTTATTGGATAGGACCCCGCAACAGATACAAGTTGGGGGAAGATACACCAGATTGGTCAGAAATTACTAAAAGAAATTCGGGATTGGATAAATCTAAAACAAGGGGAAAAAGAGGGGTATACAGCCAACTTAAACAATAACAGAAAGAAATTTAACAAGAAACAAACTTTTGAAATAAAAATTTCTCCAACAAAATAGTTCTTTGACTCCGCACTAGGGTGCGCTATTGTTGATCTTCAGTAGTGTCCTCTAGAAGAGAAAGTTCACACTTCTTACTTCAAGCGAAACAAAAACACGTCAAAAGTGACACAGTTCAAAAACTCAAAATTTTCCACGTGGTGACATCTTCTGAGAAAGTAGAGAATTAATAGAATAGATAAAGTTCAACCTTCCTCCAGAAGAGGAGTTTCAACTGGCGCAACTTTTAAATAAACGGTGTAGAGGTGTACCGCCCGGTACAGACCTCCCCCCCCAAAAGTTCCTCCAGGGGTGACACATGAAATCAGTTTGAAACAAAGTCCAAGTAATGATGTTGATACGAAGATAGATAGCAGAAGCATTTACAAGATTTCTTAATTCAGTTTCAAAATGTTGTTGTTGCAGGTGAATGAAAGTCTTTATGTTTGTAGAATTTGAATTTCTGAAGATAAACTTTTAATACTTAAAGGTGAAGAAACATTTTGCAATGTCCACCAAATATTGTTGTTGAATTCCCAAGTGTAGTTATTGCTTATGGTGACTGTCCATGTAGTTGATGTAGATTGAGTCGGATGGCCAGACCGGCCGTTGCAGCTTGCGTCCAACGGAGGCCGCTCGGACCCCTCAAGTACCCTGAGATACCGCTCGCCCGCACCATGAGGGGAGCAGAGGTGTTGAAGTACGCCGCGCCCGCGGTGAACAGATACAGGCTGCGGGCATGTAGCAGGTCGTGCGCCGCACATCAGCCTTGGCCGGGAGGAGAGCTCCGGCTCGCCGTGCACATGTCGTCCTCGCTGGAGAGGAGGGGGCCCATCCCCCTCCCCAGTCGCTGCACGGCGCTGCGCGGCTGCGGGGGCGCTGAAACATTAAAGCTAGGCGGCAGAATTGTGTTGGACTATCATCTTCTTTGAGGGTACAGGCTTGTGGAGAGGTTGAGGGGCCAGCGGCGTGTAGATATCCATGGCATTTACTATTATGAAGCCACAGTGTAAGGTGGAGCAGGAGACGGGAGCGTGGTAATGGCCGTGGCAAGGACAGGATGGCAGTTTAACGGGTCGGGGCAGGTTTTACACAAGGCTTACATCTAAAACCAAAATATTACAGAAGGGGCAGAATGCCTTAAAAGTGAAACTCAAAAAAAATATAACCTTCATATCCTTTCAAAATAATATGAAGCAAGTTAACACAGAAATTACACCGGTTTCACCTGGGACAGGTGAACTCTAAATATCCTCTCGGTGGCTGGATTACTTAACAATAAAGTAACCGGCGTAAGAAAATCGAGAATGATACAAGGCCCATGAAATCTGGGGGCAAGCTTGCCCACGGGAACAAAATTTTTGACCATAACCTGGTCACCTACCTTCAAAGGGGTGGGTCTCCGTCCACGATCATACCTTTCCCTAACCTTTTCATGAGACACTTTAAGATTGGCTTTAGCCTTCTTCCAAAGATCTTTGATGTTGTCCGGATCTATTGTCTCGGGCAGAATGTCACTCAGAGACCAGAGGTTAGAGAGCGGCGAGTTGGGAACAAACTTGAACATCAAAGAAGCTGGAGTAAACTTGTGAGATTCATGAACCGCCGAATTCAAAGCAAAAGCTAACCAATGCAGGGACGTGTCCCACCTGGAAGGATCTTCATGATGATAAGCAATGAGAGCGGACCTGAGATTACGGTTAACTCGTTCAGCCAGAGATGGTTGCGGGTAATAAGCAGAAGTAGTTACATGAGATATTGATAAGTCAAAACAGAATTTACGAAATAAATTAGATGTAAAAGCCTTAGCATTATCAGATACAATATATTGGCACGGACCAAAAGAAGCAAAAATAGAATTTAAGCAGGTAATGGTGGACTGAGCGGTAGCCAGCTTAGTCGGAAATAACCAGGAAAATCTAGTAAAACCATCTACACATACAAGGATAAATTTGTTGGCATTTCCCTTCGACTGGGGGAAGGGTCCTACATAATCAATATACAGGCGTTCCATGGGGCGCGATGCTTGATGAGAAGACAAAAGGCCCACCTTAGTGGACATGGTTGGTTTACTAAGCAAACAAGATTTACAGGCTTTTACAAGTTCACGAATTTCACCGTCCATACCTTTCCAGATGAACCTTTCACGAATCTTTTCACGGGTTTTAAAGATTCCAAGATGCCCCCCCAATGGGGTCTCATGATAGTATTTGAAGATCATAGGCACGAGAACAGCTGGAACGACAACTTTCATCATCTTGTCATGCCTCGAAGGGCAACATAAAACACCATTCCTCAGAACATAAGGGACAACATGTTCCCCAGAAGAACGGGTTTCCATTATCGGAGCCAGCGTCGGATCTTCACGTTGGTATTTCTCAATATCCCTAAAAAGCATGGGAGCATCTGTTAAGATGGCATTAACACCAGATAGTATGGACTCGGGAGGTGATGAACTGTCGACCGTTTCGTGGGTCTCGACGTCGTTATGAAACATACGGCTGAGTCCATCAGCAACAACATTTTCGGTACCTCTGATATGTCTAACATCAAACTGGAAGGCGGAAATACGAATAGCCCAGCGGGCTATACGACCAGTACGACGCGGCCTACCTAAGACCCAGCTTAATGCTTGATTATCTGTCTCCAGGTCGAATTTGACGTGTTCCAGATAGAGACGGAACTTATCCAAGGCTAATAAGACTGCCAAACCTTCGAGCTCATAGATGGAATACTTGGCTTCTTGAGCCGACAAGGTCCTAGAGGCATAGGCGATAGGTCGCCTCCCTAGTTCAGTCTCTTGAAGAAGGACTGCAGCTACTGCTGACGACGACGCGTCGGTTTGGACGATGAATTTCTTCGAGAAATCAGGCACAGCAAGTACAGGGGCATTACAAAGTGCTAATTTAAGGTCTTCAAAAGCGGCTTGTTGAGAAGGTCCCCACTCGAATTTGATGCCTTTCCTACGAAGAAGGTTTAAGGGCGCCGCTCTATTAGCAAAGTTAGGAATGAACTTCCTGAAGAAATTCACCATACCAATGAACCTGGCGATACCTTTGATGTCCTTGGGAGGTTTAAAATCACGGATGGCCTGTGTTCTAGAATGATCGACTGCTACACCATCGGGTGACACAATATGCCCTAGGAATGACATAGAGGGCTTAGCAAAGGCAACCTTGGACAACTTAACAGTTAACCCAGCCTTACGAAGGCGATCGAGAACTTCTCGCAGATGATCTAGATGTTCTTCAAAAGTCTCTGAAAATACGACGACATCATCTAAATAGTGATATAAGTACTCGAATTTGATGTCGGAGAAGACCCTATCTAGTAGCCTAGTGAGCACAGCTCCCCCCGTGGGGAGCCCGAAAGGCACGCGGTTGTATTCATATAAATTCCAGTCCGTGGCAAACGCTGTAAGGTGTTTAGACTCTTCGGCAAGGGGAATTTGATTATAGGCCTGATTCAAGTCCAAGATAGTGAAGAACGTGGCCTTACGAAACCATGAAAAGCAAGAATGAAGGTCAGGAAGGGGCACAGATTGCAACACCACCTTCCGATTGAGAGTCCTGTAATCAATGACAGGCCTGAAGCCTCCTTGGGGTTTCGGGACTAGAAAAATAGGCGATGAATACGCCGACTTAGAGGGCCTAATAATACCATCCTTCAACATCTGATCGATAATTTCTTTCAGAGCCTTCATTTTAGGTGGAGATAGCCTATAAGGTGGAAAACGGACAGGAATCGAATCCGTGACCTCAATTTTGTATTCAATAAGGTCAGTAACACCAAGAGTATCAGAGAACACCTCTGGAAATGACTGACATAATTTACGAATACTATCAGCCTGCTCCTCAGGTAGATGTCTAAGGTCTAACAACATCTCATCCTGGGTGGGCGAAATAGATGAACACGACACAGAATTACACTTTAACAAGGGAATTTTACAATTGGACACAAATTTGAATGTGCACGACTTACTCTGAAGATCGAGCACAAGACCAGTGTGAGAAATAAAGTCCGCTCCCAGTATGATGGGGCAAGACAGGTGCTTAGCCACAAACAATTTAATTTTCCAAGTAAACTTAAAAATACGAATTTTGACCAGTACGGAACCTAGAATTTCTAATGGAGATGAATTAGCCGAAACATATTGAACAGGAGAAGAGACATAGTCAGGAAGTTTACAAACCGATTTCAATTTAGAATACCATTCAGCCGAAATAATCGAACAAACACTGCCTGAATCTAAGAGAGCTGTTATAGGCTCGTTATTTAACTCAATCTTAAGAAAAGGAACAGGTGCGGGGGTATCCGCCGCAATCCTAAGACATTCTTTAGGGCATTCAAAAGATGAATTTGAAGGCTGATTGTTCTCTGCATTTACAACCTGTTTACTAGGGGCTGAGTCTCGGGAAGATGGATTAGTCGACTCAGCCGATGCCACTAGTCACTTTTTATTATTGGCATAGGTGGAATTTGCACCAGAAGTTGAGCAGGAGGGGGTGCTATTTGAGTTTGGGCAATTTTTGGCGATATGTGAGAAGGCCCCACACTTAAAACAGCCTTGTGATGAACCAGCTCCATTATTTGCCCTACTAGACTTGATCAGAGGACACTTATTGCGCAGATGGTCAGGCGACCCGCAAGCATAACATTTACGAGGGGTGACTGATCGGCGAGGTGGAAGCCGAGTATTACTAAAAGAAGGCGGGGGTTCTTTTGCCACACGCAAGGAATCGGCATACCTAACTCCTTCCGCAGAGACGGCTAATGCTTCCAGTTCAGAGAAGGTTTGCGGGCACGCCGCGAAACACAAATATGACCTGTAGGGTGGTGAAATCCCTTCGATAATAGCTTGCACGATCTGATCCTCAGGGAAGTGGAGAGCAAACACCCTAGTATAAAACTTAATATCTTGGATGAAGTCTGCCAGGTTTTCATCCAAGCGCTGTACCCGATAATAGTATTTCTGAATAAGAGATGACCTCGCGCGGGCAGGAATAAAATTTGCAAGCAGATGTGCATGGAAATCTTCGATAGATGACTGTTCAGCTATGGCTCTTACTATTTTATCTGAGAGAACCCCAATAGCATAAGGATAGATAATTTGCAAAATTTGACATGGGGAAAGAGAAAACACAAGGGCATGATCCTGAAATTCCACTAGAAATCTTAAAAATGAAATTACGTCACTGGTGGTATTAACGGAAAACTTGGATATACCTCTGAGCAACATTGCCAATGGATGAGGCAAGCTGCTAAACCCGGGTGACATAGTAGGTAAAGGTTTCAATGGCAAGGAAGTTAATTCAGAACGGATGTTACTCAGCGATGCACGGCGTTCAGACTCGTTGTCCAGTGGGGCAGGGATAGTTTGAGCAGCAACGGTTATTCTATTAACTTCTCCCTTGGGAGGCGCTTCCTCACTACCTGCATTTACTATGGTGGGTTGATCAGATTTGGGAGGAACTTCCCCAGTTAACAATTGAGTGACCTTACTAGATAATTCGGAAATATTTTCCAGGAGCGTACTAGCTTCCTTCCTCTGAACGTCATTCAGTTTTAGAGACAACAGATCGTTAACCCTATTCGAAAAATGATATAGCCTGCCTTGCACACGCTTAATTTGATTAGGAGACGGATCATTTTCATCAAAAAAACTAACTACAGAAGCTAGCCCAGTAATATTCTCCGTGATCGTGGAAAGAGAGTCGTCAATTTCTTTCTCTCCCAAATTGGGGATGGAAATGGGCAAATCAAGGGACTCTCTAAGCTTGTTAGTGTCTATTGCAACCGTGCCTCCAGATTGCACATTTCTGATAGTTAATTCATAGATCAACTCCTCCTTACGCAAATAGTTAAGAAGGAGAACATCGCGAGGGCCGGGCATGATGACAGACCAATTTTGAAAAACTCAAAAAATTCCAGCAACTGGGAAAATAGTTAGAGTTCGGAACAAACAATATTTAGCCGTCAAAAGGGGCTAAATTGAGACCCATTCAACCACGCTCTGCTACCACTTGTTACGGACTTTTCCGTGGTAGGTAGAGGTGAAAGAAGGTGCGGGTGTGAATGGGTTTCAAGCTACGAAATTATAGTGCAATGTAAAATTAATTTAAAAGTTAACAAGGTTATATTTTCTTTTCGAAAACAAAGAAATAACAAGCATGGCAGGTACAAAGTAGCAATTCAAAGGGGTTAGTTACAATATTTTGCAGAATTTGGGCTTCGCGCCCTGACTTCACAATGCTTGGGCAATCAGCTCAGTTTTACCTCAAACACAAGTTTTAACAGAGGGGGAGAAAACCCCATTCATACCTAGGAGCCCTTGCTCCAAATTACACTGAAAAACCTCCATGAGGCATACAACCCAGAATTTTCAAAAGAGCCACTCGCTCTCAAAATTTAAGCCTCTCCCAGGCCACACCAAACTCCACCTTCAAGTTGTCCTCAACGGACATAAACACAGGGGTAAAATACCCAATCTACTGAGGTCTATTAAAAGAAAAGCAGGTTAATTAAATGACCTCTAAAATAACAATTTGAGAGGAGGCGAACTTGCACTCCTAATACACTTTGATTAAGACCTACTTGGCACTAGGCCGTTAATACAAGGGCTAATCCCATGCTAAAGAGGTGACTTAAGAAAAGAACAATTTGTTTTACATTAACGAAAAATAGGTCGAGAAAATAAGTTCACCTCAAGACAATGTGAGTGGGAGCTCGAGAGGGTTAGCACTCTCTATCCCAATATGTCGTTTTAAAAGAGAATATATGAAAGGAGTAGTTACATTTTAGGAAAAGGTTACATGGCTGAACGCTTAGAACCCGCCCCGAAAGTTAAACTGCTGAGCTAGCAAGGAAAGAAGTTATTAATCGGCCATTACCTTGTGTTGAACGGCTGGAGAAGAAAGAGGCGCTTCCCGCCCCCTGCTATGTACTTAATACACTGAAAGATGGAACAGAAGTGGCCCGGAGACCCCAAAATCAGCAGTTTAAATACTCTCGCGGAAGTTTCTAGGCGTTAGGGGAATGAAAACACCCGCCCACAATGTTTTTATTGGATAGGACCCCGCAACAGATACAAGTTGGGGGAAGATACACCAGATTGGTCAGAAATTACTAAAAGAAATTCGGGATTGGATAAATCTAAAACAAGGGGAAAAAGAGGGGTATACAGCCAACTTAAACAATAACAGAAAGAAATTTAACAAGAAACAAACTTTTGAAATAAAAATTTCTCCAACAAAATAGTTCTTTGACTCCGCACTAGGGTGCGCTATTGTTGATCTTCAGTAGTGTCCTCTAGAAGAGAAAGTTCACACTTCTTACTTCAAGCGAAACAAAAACACGTCAAAAGTGACACAGTTCAAAAACTCAAAATTTTCCACGTGGTGACATCTTCTGAGAAAGTAGAGAATTAATAGAATAGATAAAGTTCAACCTTCCTCCAGAAGAGGAGTTTCAACTGGCGCAACTTTTAAATAAACGGTGTAGAGGTGTACCGCCCGGTACAATTATTACTACTAGCGAATGTACCCGTGCTTCGCTACAGTATTCCACATTGTATTCGAATATCGAAGTAAATAGTGTACATGCAGTAAATAAGATTGTTTTAAAATTGCATGTCTCTTAGCGTTATCCGAGAAAGAGCATGGGGAGGTCCCCGTACGTTGTTTCCAATGTAAAGTGTTTGTTATGGATTTGTGATATAACGGCAGGCTCACTTGCCTACTGCCATTCACAATCGAGTTGGGAAGTTTAAATTATAATTGCAGGCCCCATTGCCTACTACGCGGACAGAATCGATTTGGGGAATTTTCGTTGAAATGGCAGCCCCCTTTCCTACTTCCAGACAGATTACAGTTCAGGAGTTTTTAAATGGCAGGCAATTACCGTACTATCACTCGAAATTGAGTTGTGCAGTTAACATTATAATGCCTGGCCCATTTTCCTACTGCCAGCCAGCTTACTGCCAGTCACACCAAGTTGGTGAGTTTCCATCAAAATAGCAGGCCACTATGCCTAATGCCAGTCACATTTTAGATGAGGACATTTCTTTATAATGGGGGGCACCCTTGCCTACTGCCAAACACAATCGGGTAGGGGAGTTTTAAACAAAACTGCATGCTCACTTGCCTTCTGCAAGTCAAATCGAGAAGTGAACTATTCATTACAATTGTAGGCCTCCCTTACTAATGACAGTTACACAGGAGTTGGAGAAGGAACCCTTTCATACTGCCAGTCAAAGTCGGTGTGGGGAGTACTGATTAAAATAGCAGACTCACCCTTTCTCGATCGCTACAAATCGACATCAGTGAATATATATAGATCGACATACGAAAGTATATGCGTGTTTACAATATTGAACAACTTCATTTACAGATTAACTGCTACTAAACGTACGTCATATCGACAAAGGATTATACCATAAGACACGCCGGATTTAGTAGCCTAAATGGCTGGTCCTATGATATGTCATCTATTCTTGGGTCAGATTGAGTTAGAAACGTGGAAGAGAGTAACGTTTTTGTAAGATTATCTCACATTACATTACTTTTCGGATAATTATGTGACAGCTACATACATAGCATTTGGCTCACATGTGGCTACTGGGTGAGCCAATTTTCGTGAAGAGTTTGATGATTCTGTATTTCATATAAGTAATCGAAAGTATGAATTATGCATGTGAAATTTCCAAATTGACTTAACATCGATTAATAGAGAAAAATCAAACGTAAAAGGGATACAGATACGGCAAAAAGTCATAAGACCAAGGTTGTAGATCATTCCAAATTGGACGGAGATTGTGCAATCTGTTATGTGATAGGAATTTCCGAAGGTCTGCACCATCATTAAAATTGCCTGCATATTTCGATATTCTTCGGGGCTAAAAAGTGATAAATTTAATGATCTTGGATGTTTTCCGTTCGTTACAGGCTAAAACGTATAATTTTGTCAAATTTCAATTATCTTCTTTTTCTTCTGGCAGATTATGCCGCAATCTGGATTTTGGGCGAGGCGGGTAAAAATTAGGACTTTCAGGAAACTAAACCTAAAATTTTGCAGATGGTCATTATTACCCCTTAAACGGAATGCTGTACGAAAATTTCGCCAAAATAGTCAGTGTAGAGGCACACAGTCGTTACGATTTGATTTATATAGATAAAGAGGAATCTGCTCCATGTAAAACACCCTTTGGGCTATGTCCGCTGGACTTAACCTGCAAAACTGACCATTCATGATATCTCCCTTGTTAATCCTCCTGACGCAAAAATGCACATGAAAAAAAGATTTAGAGGTGGAATTCCATCACGTTTGGTCGATTTCCAGTCAGGTTGGTCTTGTTCTGTATATATTGTGGAAGAGTAAAATCACCATTTCGGTTTCCTATAAACCGCCAGTCCATTCCGGAATATGAAATGTTATTTACGTTTAAAACCTACCTTTGGACAGGTGGATGCTAAATATAAATTTTTGTTCGAATGTCTTCAGTAGTTTTCAAGTTGTAAGGAATACGCTTTACGCGCACCCGCTCGTGAGTCAAGTCCGATGGGACTTGTACAGAAATGATATCTCCCTTATTAATCCTCGTATCGAAATGATGCACATGAGGAAAAAGGTTTAGAAATTAATTTCTACCAAGGTAGGTAGATTTCCATTAAGTTTGGTTGTGTATATTTTGTGGAAGTGCAAAATCACTGTTTCGGTTTCGTACAAACCCCCCAGTCAGTTCAGGGATTTAGAAACAATATTTGCCCTAAAACCTATCAAGGACAGGTGTATTCTAAATATGAGTCTTGGTGGAAATACATCCAGTAGTTTGTAGCACTCGCGTACATACGGCGTAATTAAGGAAGAAAATAATACAGTTAAGAAAGTTGAAAGTAATAGAAAATGGATTATAACTGAGGACAGCCGGATAACGACAAATATGTAAATGCCAAGTGAATGTATTGGAAAATCAAATGCCCCTCAATAAATTATGCTAGTGTGAGTTATGGATATAATAAAGCGGTAACAGAGGAGAAATTTAGGTCCAGTGATTCCTAGGTAAACAAATAATAAGATTATGACTAATGGTGTTATTACTTAATCTATTCGAGGGCGGTTATAACATCCAACGATATTCCGCCAATATCCCGCAGATAGGCCGATTGACGCCTCTCTTGCCTTCTACCCAAGGAGCAACCACGAATTTAAAATCATGATGAGGAAAATGGCAATACGTTACTTCCCTGCTGGCATGCAGTCAGAGACGTTGCCATGGGAACCTGTAGGTTCGTTGTCGGTCTGTCGGTCACTCAATGCAGAGCATGATACCAGCGCAAAATTGTAAATTTCTCCGTCATGCGAAGTGTAAGGTAAATTATGAACATAACGAAAGTTGTTTGTAATGAAGAAACGTTTCACGTACGGTAAACGAAGTTTACAGAAAATCAATAGTATAAAAGAAAATGGAGGAAAACCATTCTGGTCTCCCTAGAAACCCCCCGTCTTTTCAAAGTTTTTAAAATTATATGCATACTGAAACCTTCCCCGGTATGAGTATACTCTAAATATGAAGTTTGGTTGAGATCTATCCAGCCGTTTCAACGTGATGGTGGAAAAAACATTGTGATTTTCCTATAAACTCCCCGTCTGTTCAGAGATTGTAAAATTATATGCATATCAAAACCTTCCCCGGAATGAGTATACTCTAAATATGAAGTTTGGTTGAGATCTATCCAGCCGTTTCGACGTGATGGTGGAAAAACCATTCTGGTTTTCCTATAAACCCCCGTGTATTCAAAGATTTTAAAATGATACGCATATCGAAACCTTCCCCGGGATGAGTATACTCTAAATATGAAGTTTGGTTGAGATCTATCCAGCCGTTTCGACGTGATGGTGGAAAAACCATTTTGGTTTTCCTATAAACCCCCCGTGTATTCAAAGATTTTAAAATGATACGCATATTGAAACCTTCCCCGGGATGAGTATACTCAAAATATGAAGTTTGGTTGAGATCTATCCAGCCGTTTCGACGTGATGGTGGAACAGACAAACAGACAGACAAACAAACAGACACGAAACGTAAAAACCACCGATTCGGTCTTGAGTTGACCTAAAACGGATAAATATCTGAAAAATTGGCAAAACAAACGAAATTACAGACAGCGGACCCCCTACAATTTTATTTATATAGATTTAAAATTGGCCCATGTATACAGTCAAATATGCTCTTAAAATAGCTAAATATGACTTAAAAATCGAAAATGTTAAGAAATATTTATAGTTTCAAAGGTAGATTTTTGCCACTAGAGTAATAGATCTTATGGGGACAATGCTAGGATAGGAAAGGGATAAGAGTAGGAAGGAAATGGCTGTGAGCTTAATTAAGGTTAAGCCAAAGTATTTTCCTACTGTGAAAATGGGAAACTATCCTTTGGGCTGCCGACAATGGAGTTCGAACCCACTCTCTCCCGAATGCAAGCTGATAGCTACGTGGCCTAATCAGGCAACTTCGTAGTAGTAGTAGTAGTAGTAGTAGTTCTTTTATATTAAAGATACAATTATATTCCTTATACAGTCTAAATATACTATTAAATTCCTTACTAGATCTTTTAACTTAATTATACTCTTTATCATAAATTCATTATCAATTATTAAATTGTCGTCAGTACCGAAGATATTTTAATTAATATTGCTGTCTTACACAATGGTGACAGAGTCGACACCGCTGTTCTCGTAAACCAGTGACCACTTGAATTATTTGGCATTTAGTCGGGGGATCAATGCTAGTTACCGTTCCTGACGTCACGTGATTTTCAGGTAAAATTTCCTATTCGACTGCAATTTGAACCTTAGTCGTCTAGGCTGAAAGTCAACATATGTGGAGACCACTGCATAATAATACCACCTGGAATACCCACAGTAGCTTTCCCGTTGAAGTGTACAAAAAATATATAGATATGCAAAAAAAAAAAAAAAAGAAGTAATTCACACATTTGTATTTAAGCAGTCTGAAATTTTATAAATTTCATACGCGCGATGAAATTCAACAATACACCCTTTGCATTTTTCATACATGGATGATTATATTTAAATGATTCTTAGCAATATTAAAATAAAATTGCATGCTTCTAGGTCTATAATGTTAAAAGCTAGGAACTCAGATCACGTACCATATTTGATAATATCTCCGATGTAATTTTGAGTGTACAAGTTTTGTCCTAACTATAATTACGGCTGTAAATAGAAATACCATGTGGAGATAAATGTACAAATCCCGTCATGTTGTGGAGGCAGGCTGGAAATTTAATTTACATGCGGTTCCTGTCTCATAATAACTAATTAATTGCCATATGTTGTACCCAGCGCTGTGGTGAGCCTCTACTGAGAAGGGATGCAGTTTCAAAACTCTTTCATGGCTGTATACAGAGAGTTAGGTCCCCCATAATTAAAAACATGAGAATTTTCTGCAGTCCCAACTCTTTGTTTACTTTTTCTTGAGAATAAAAACTGTGTCTCAGTGTACCTGAAAAAAACATCGTGGAGTTATATTTGATTCATTATTCTGTTACAATTTTGTAAAATATGTTAAATATAATATCTCATTTCTTTCATAATATGCCATGTCACGTTGGAAATGTGATATTTGAATTTTTCTCCATAGTACACTACAGTATTCGATCTCCACAAGAATATCAATGTTTCGATTTTTGATGAGGAATTCATCCCTCCGAACATGAGTAAAAGAGTTTCTGCCACAAGGTTGCGTGATACACTTTTTGGCAATCGTATTCCGTGTTTAATTCTCCATTTTTAAGATATACCTAAGGTATGGTTGTACACAGAAAGATCCATATACTAAGACAGTTTGATCGGAATTAAAATCGGACTATTGAGTCTCAACACACAAGGGATTTGAATCTTAACAACGACCATATTCCTTTTCCCGCAAGTGGGTGTTTGTGTTGTCCCTGCAACTTATACAGCACACAGAACACTACAATATGTGGCAAGTGACATCAAACCTCTCTTAAGGTTGTGGCTTATAAGACCTGCACCAGCCTGTCAACAGAGGCAAGAAATTATTATTAAATAATAATGTTATTGTTTTTAAGTCTCATTGACTACTTTTTACGGTTTTCGATGACGCACAGGTGCCGGAAACATGTCCCGCAGGAGTTCTTTTACGTGGCAGTAAATCTACCGACACGAGGCTGACGTATTTGAGCACCTTCAAACACCACCGGACTGAGCCAGAATCGAATCTGCCAAATTTGGGTCAGAAGGGCAGCGCCTCAACCATCTGAGCAACTCAGCCTGGCGATATTAATAGTGTTACGGGAATATCGTGGATTACAGAGTTGTAAGAAGCTACGGGCGTGAATGGGTGGACAGAGAAAACATCAAGTAGAGTTTAAAACACTAAAATTTGAAATGTTATTCCAGTCCTTTCTTTTTTACTCAGTTTAAACTTTGATGAACAACAACAAATAACAGCTGAATAAAATAATGATGAGTTCGTAAGCTCAGATAACAGGAACGACTTCAGGTACACAACAATTTACAAAATGAGCTTGTAGCTCCAACGTTACACTATTTCAGAGATCACTTTTCTTCCACTTAATTTACACTCTAGGAGACTGAGTTCCAAAATTTACTAGAGTGCGGCACAAGTTTCTTATCCAAATTTTACATTAGATAAACCTTGAAAACAGCATTCACCGTCGGTTCAGCTCGAGAGTCTATTACACACTCATCCATGATTAACGACACTTTAAGCAGAGAAAATAAGCGCCCATTCTAAATGGCCTTAGTGATCAAAGGAAAGGTTAAGAAATCAGCCATAAACAAAATGCTAAACACCTTCACTCCTCTTAGAATACAATTCAAAACACTTAAGGTCCTATGTGGACTTAAGGCCTCAAGTTACAGAGGCTAAGCCTGTACTACAGAGGATGACTAGATGGCGAAAGTATTAAGGTCCAAAAATGAGTTAAAATTTAAAATTTTACAAAATCATAGTCACGCCCACACCAAGTTGAATGGGACTTAAAAGAGGGTGAACACTCCTTACTCCCTAAGTTACATGTTTCCTAGCAGGGATTTGAGTAGAGTCCTCAGATTTGCCTGAAAATTTACATTGAAAAGGTGATGTTAGACTTTACAAATTTACATAAAGAAGGAATTTTGAAACATTCCCCTCAAGTTAGCTTTCTGGAGCTATCACATATTTAAAAGATGTCTGCCATTACCTTGAGCTGGTGGGCTTTCCGACGATGAGCAAGGCTGTCGCTGCCTCCACTTACACAGTATGCACTCTAAGTCCGGAGCGACGAAGATGACAACATGGTCCAAAAGCGCAGCGGGGAAAGTTCCAGAACTCTCTACGCCGATGGCCTGTACACTCTCCAAACTTTAATTGGCTACAAAAATATATACAAACATTTCCGATTGGCGAATAACATAACGAAGAATGAAGCCATGTAGTGCTGACAATTTTTCACATAAAAACAATTTACAAACACTTCAGGTTAACAAACATTTAGAATAGAATTTTCCCTTGATAATGAATTGTCCGTCCTCCCACCAGATGGAGCTCATACGTCGACAGTAGAGACATCTGAAGATTAAAGTTACAAACTTCAAATGCCTATTTTAAGGATTTTAGTGCCTGTAAATCTACGCCCTGGGTGTCAGAGGTAATTACGAAAGAGCACCCGATATTAAATTATCAATTATAATATATTTTTGTTACAGGGACATACGCATACAGTATCAGACCCTTTGGGATCCAGAAAAGCTTTCTCTATTTGAAAAAATCAATAAACAATCAATTACTTTTCACGTCCAGATTCATTAAACAGATTTACCTGATTGCCTGTTTAAAACATATTGAATGCTAGAGACGTGCATCTAGAATATCCTGGAGAAAGAAGTTATAAGAAATGTCTGCTTTGGCTCAAATGTCTGGATTACCGCGAACACTGCACGTCCTTTTAGAAGAGTGGGAACGTCTGACGTGAACTTAATGTGTGGTAGCTCATCAGAAGCTCAAGAAGGTGTTCTGAAGATATTATACATGCAAGAGTGGCGCTACTCCTTGATTTACACGTAGTCACTTGGTGTATGACGAGGGACCTCTTTGTTTATGTCATGTTTTGCAATGACGTCGTGTACTGAGTACATTTCAATTACTGATTGTTGTAAAGAAGATGATTTATTTTTATTTCGATACGTGACCGTATCATGGAGGTGTGAACATGTTAAAACGTGACTAAATCTCCTTTCGGAACAGTGAATTGTTTTTAAAATATCACACCAGGAATGTGTAGAGAATGAGCACTTGGGCCACAGTGAGCTCTACAGCAGCGAGTTCAATATAATTACCTTGGTTAACTCCAGTGATTGTCCCACAGCGCTGACTGGCCACGGAACAGAGAACAAGTTAACACAAAATGTACATTTATTAGTAGAAATTTTATTCTCTGGAGAAATTCAAACTCGGAGCTTAAAGCAGATACAAGTTCCCCTCAAAATGTTTTGATAGAAAAATGGCGAAAATAATTCTCGTGGATAGAGTACGACATAATATCTACCACCGAGCTCCCTCTATGAATGAGTGATAGTCAAGAACATGGGTTCAAACTCGGCGGAGGTAGTTCTCCTCTCCTCCCAGTGGTCTCAAGCCGACAAAACTGATTGGTCCGGTTTACTCTGTCATCTAGTGGAGTGAAACGGAACTTCGAAACTGACGCGCAGGTAGTCTGAATAGCGTAAAATCAAAGTGTCTGCATACGGCGAATGAGGTCATATAATAATGATTATTATTATTCCTGCACTTTATAATTTAGTTATAATTGACACTATATGAAGATTAAGGCCAGTTTTACGGGTGGATACCCTTCCGGATGCCAAATCTGCTGTGTCGAGGCATGTGTTTACCATTACGTGATTTTGTGGTGGTTGGCAGTGTGGTGTGTTGTACGTGGATGAAGAGATATATATTATGACGAACAAGAACAACCAGTCCCCGAGCTAGGGGAACTAGCCAGGCATGGTTAAAACACCCCGCTCGACCGGAAATTGAACCCAAAGTAATCTGAATATAAGTCTACTTTGCTGTTCATTCAGCCAAGGAGCCGCACATTTCTTCTTTTCGTTGGGGCTATTTAGGACGGTGGGGCTCGTTTTCGGTCTTTACATGGATTTTCTGTTCCTTCCTGGCTTCATTTTGTGGCTGTACATCAGCTTCCTCTTCACCGTCCACTTCAGTCTGGCGGGCTCTGTGTTCCTCTTGTTGCTGAGGGACCTGCATCAGTCCTTTCTGGTGTTTAATAGTATTTAAAGTTGTTCTAGATCCGATTTCTATGCGATAATCCAGGGATCCATGAGGGTCAAGTGCCCTTTCCCTCATGGATGTGATTTTGTCTTCCTGATTATGGTAGAGTTCACTTTTGTGCCTGACCCTGAAGTTGACATCTTTTTCTCTTGTAGTCCTAATATCCTCCTTACGGTCTTCCGCTCCTGAAGCTTTATTTCTCCTGAATGGCCCCTTCCTGATCATCGAGAGACATCCACAGGCCTAGAGCACAGAAGGTATTCTTCTTCTTATCTTCGTTATGCCCATTCATAGAGCGCGTTTGAACTTGTTAGTTGGTTGGTATTATTATTATTATTATTATTATTATTATTATTATTATTATTATTATTATTATTATTATTATTATTATTATCATTATTATTATTATTTCTTTTTTGGCCTACTTTGGACCACGGTAAACAACTGACTTGCTGGTTAGTCCTTTTTCTCCCAGAACTTTTTCATCACTTCCTCTCCTTTGACCAAGTGTTCTTCGACTTCTCATTTTGCTTTTTCTGGAACCCCTTGAATTTATCAAACTTAGCTCGAAACATAACTCTATTAAAGATTTCTTTTGGGTTGATGCTAATTTCCTCCACGTCTTTACGTGCTTCTTCTACCCATTTAGTATTTGCTTTTAATTTGATGATGTAATTAAACACTTTCTTTGTTATTCGACCCATAAAAATGAATTCTACTCTTACGTATTGTTCTGTCTGCTGTATAGATCTCCATTTCTCTTATTCCTCCATGTAACATCCTTTATTTCAGGTCCTAAGATCTTTTTCAAGATTTTTTAATTTTTTCTTCTCTAGCTCGCCCATTTCCCCTGTCTTATTCAGTATCAGACATTATGAACTGTAAATTTCCTCTGGATTTATAATCGTGGTAATAAATGTTTCACCTTTTTAAGTCAGATATCGTTCTTTTATTGTAGGTATTATTATTATTATTATTATTATTATTATTATTATTATTATTATTATTATTATTATTATTATTATTATATAACAAACCTAAAATATGTGTGAAAATCCAAAAGATTCAAATCAGTTAATTTCCTATATCTGAAGAAAAGCGGCAGCAGTGTCTCAAGATTGATATCAACGGAAAGAACTTCTATATTATTAACAAACGAATATTTCTGAAATTGAAATTACAAAATCGATTTTCCGAAAATTTTTGCTGGATGTGAGAACTGTTTGATGACCACGGGATCCTCTTTCAAGGTGAAGACGAAGTAAGCAAACCAAGCTTGTAGTTTTAAATGGCTGTCGATTTGATCTCCAGATTGTCACCATAAGTACGTTGGTAGGTAGGGTTGGAGAGGAGAGACGTGGTATATAATTTCTAATCACTAGATTGAGTGTCAGAAGCCTGGATTCAATTCCAAACGTTTCCACAGTGTTCACATTGAGAGAGGGCACATGACCCTGTTAATGGTGATTCGCCCGTCAGATGGGAGTGCAAAGCAGACACCTTGGTGTCGTTCGATAAGGGTGAGCCTAACTCACTTAGGTTCGAATACCTGGCTAGCGATCCCAAAGTAAAAACTGAAAGAGGAAAAGAATACAATCATAAACTTAATAAACAAAGTGTACATCGCACCGGGTACGACAGCAATTTATTTTCTATATTGTGGCACAGGAGGTTTCGCAACAAGCCTGGGTGGAGCAAGTCAACCTACCTTCAACGACGGGTGAAATCGCCGAGCTGCGTTCTCCAACCATCGGAGACGAGATGTGCTAGCCATTGCTGTCAACTCATTTAACCCCTGGAAGTGTGGAAGTGACGAAAAGTCTGAACATGGATGCTTCGATTTCCAAAGATTTCCGGTAGCGTCTCCTCGTTCGAAGAATCTTGAAATGTCAGTTCCCTTATATAAAGGTGTCGGACAAGTGTGAGACGGTTCAGTTTGAGCTCAGTCAGTGAGCGATTGCCAGCGATCCTAGCGGGGAAGTGCTGGGACTATCAGATTAGCGTGTTACAGGGTGGACTGACGGGGAGGGCCAAAAAGTGCAGCTGTGCGAGGTAGGACGTTGAAGGACGGGTACAAGGTACAGTTGCAGTAAGGACCGTAGTGTAATCGTTATAGCTCGTGTGTGCTAGACTGAATAAGTTGAGAGAGTGTGAGCAAACTACTCGTATGTACCGTGTAACGACTAGGCTCTGTGTGTGTAAGAGGTTTTTAGAATGCTTAGTGTGAAACTACCGGTCAAGTGTTTATTTATCTACTACCCCGCAATCACGTTACAATATTAAAATGTATGTGGCCAAAGAAAATAAGTGCTGACTTAAGTAATGCAGGGTAGAATGCATGTTGTCTTAGATTATATAATAACACTGTTTAACACTGTTTAGAAAAAAAGAGCAGAAAATTTAGGAATAGGGCGTAAACAGTTATTCGGCTTAATTACGAGGGTTGTAAGTAAAAAAGTGGCAACGTAGTCAAGACACTCGCAGGAGATCGGGCATGCGCAAATAGGATATGGGAGCGCTGTTGTCGATGTGTAGATGTGTTGTTTCCACCGCTCCAAAACATGTTTTCAAAAGATGACAAGCGTTCCTGGATTAAAACTGAGTTTGCTCTTGGCAAAAATACATTAGATGTTATCGAGGATTACGTAAAAGCCTGTAACGATAATGCATCACTGTCTATGGCGATTTCACGACGGGTCAAGGCGTATCGTGCGGGTGGGAAAGAGACTGAGGATTTACACCGCACAAGTCGGCCGACCATTCCTCAACTTCAGATTTTAATTGTGAGTGGTCTCGTTTCTGTGCACTATCGATGAACTGTCGGGGAATTATCCGCAGAGGTTGGCCTCAGTCATCAAACGGTGTGGCTCGTACTGAGGGCTCCACACCAACTCACCGACGTGCAGAGATAGCACCTGGCATCCGTCTCGACAGACACCGCAGCGAAGGACAGGCAATTTTGCAGCGTATTGTCGCCTTTGATGATACGGCAGCACGAATCTAAGAGCTTGAATTAAAGCGTCAGTGGAATGAATAGCGTCACCCATGTTCACCACATCCACAAACATTTCGACAGGAACCCAGTCGGGGGAATCTTAAACTGATTGTGGCTTACGACTACCAGAGAGTTATTTTTACGCATGCTATGCCAGAGGGACAAACCGTCAACAGTGACCGATTTCTGGAGCAACAATTGAGTCCGGCTATGCGGCGCAGGCATTCAGCTTTATTGCGAGACGATCGCTCTGTCGTGTTGCATGACAACGCACGTCGTCATGAGGTAAACAATGGTAGCATTGGAACACCCTCCGTGCTCTCCGCGCATGAGTCCTTGAGACTTCGACCTGTTTCCGAAGTTGAAGGAACCCCTCCGAGGCCACCGATGTCCTGACGTGGCATCTGTACTCCGCGAAGTAGAGCGCTGCGTCGCTGTCATCGACAGAGAACGCCTTGCCAAGGTCTCCAGCGGCTTCCGGACATTTGGCGGAATGTAATAGACTTTGCAGGTGACAACATTGAATGAATATATTGCACTGTTCTATCAATATTTGCTCCACTTTATACACAGCCCTCGTACAATGTTTAATGTAGAAGTGGATAAACTAACTGTAGTAAGGTAGTATGGGCTGTTAAAATACATTTTCGGTTGCCACAAATCACTGTTTTCGCTCTGGTTTGAGGTGAGCCGGAACACGGGGGATTGCAGTACTCCATTCTTCTATTCTACTCTGCCAGCCGAGCACAGTGGAGATAAACTTTCTCACTTGTACTGATATAGTACGTATTGTACGCAAACATTTGGGGCCTTCAGCTCAACACACCACCGTTGAAAACTTTTCCAAATTTTTCTATAAATGATGCATGTTATTTTAATCACAGAACTAACAAAGGAATGGCATTTTTAATACCTAATACAAGTTTCATTTGCCAGTTATTAGTTCACAGTAGTTGTTCCAGCAGCAGTGTCCATGAACTTCAACACGAAAAACGAACTCTAATTGAATTTAAAACATGCTCTCAGCTGACTTAGAACTCTGACAGCCGCAGACTACGTAACGATTCTCCACAAGCGTTTAACTTTCATTAAATGCGCTACTGTTAAGAGCAGCAAGAAGAGAAATGCGCCGCAGGCAGAGAAACAAATAGTTCATGTAAGTTCAAATTACTGTATAAAGTGATTCAGTTTTAAAGGGCGTTGCAGATTAGTTACCAATATTAATATGAAATAGGTTGAAACTGTCTATATTAATGCTTTAACATCCCGTAATTGTACACATGACAATAAACATTTGGGCTTTTGTAGCGTCACGTACACAAGGTGAGACTCTTTATGTTTCGCAGAGAACTTTCCCCGCGTCCTCAGAAGAAAATATCGAGTGTTCACGAGCAAGTCTCCTCCAGCGAGGATTAACTTTCATGGTCATTTGGACCGGAATAATCCAGAGAGGCTAGAGGAGAGAATACTTGATCATTTCGTGAAAAATCCAAAAACACATATCTGATGGTTCATCAGAGTTAGGCTCCTGGGTATCACAAGAAAGGAGATGATAAATAGAATCATTTGCACAAAAACGATTAACGAGTTTGGCGGATTTCAGGAAAAAGAGAAGAAACGAAGAATCTGCATCGACGAAGGAAACAAGGAGGGAACATAGTGAACGAATAAAGACATATCGGAAAGACAGAAGGGCGAGAGAAGGAAATTCATGAAGTTACTTCACGTGAGGCACAGCTAGGCAAGACCGAAGAAATAATAACAATAATAATTATTATTATTTTTATAATAAACCTTAATCATTGCCGGTAGATCACTCATAAAATATATAGAAAAACAAGAAAGAAAAATTTGACGGTCAATTTTCAGCCCAGTTTGGACAGAAGGAGTATGGAAGAAATGGAAATCTCATGAAATTTATTGCCATACCGAAGAAATCACAGACACTATCAGGGAAAAGAGGTTAAAATTCTATTGTCACATTCTCAGAATGAACAATGGTATACTGATCAAAATAATTATAAACCTTGCCCATACACTGAAAGTCAAGAACAACTATCTAAAAGAAATAGAATCAGATCTTCAGGAAATCAGCATCAACCAAGAAACTGTGAAGAACCGATCGGCTTTCAGAACGCTGATTAATAACCATTGTTTCGCGGAGCCAAAAGCTAGAACTAATCAAACCTCTACAGAACAACGTAAGAGGAATTTCAGAGGGAGAATGAGGACATTTTGGGAAGAGAAGAAAGCAAAATAATCAGCTAAAGAATTTCAAGCGTGCTCCTCAGTTGGGTATAACGATATGAGAAAAAATAATCATTAACATGTTCTTAAGGCTACACCTTGTTGCTCCAAACCTTGATCTCTTCTCTCTGCAATTCTTTTCATATGTACGTAACATTTCCACCCCAATATCTCCGATACCTCTTCTATGATCTTCTTGCGTGGTTTTCCTCTGTCCTTCTTACCCAGTTCCTTGCCTTCAGATACGTATAATGCAGGAAACATTTGTACCGGAGAAGATGATAAAATACCGTTGTTTTCCTCCACTTTACTGTCGCCAGAACGAGCCTCGCAGTGTTTATGTCTTTAAGCATCATAGCCACATTTCTGCTGCCTGTATCAATTTCTCACCCTCCTTCAAGAGAATCTAGCTTTCACAGCCGTAGAGTAGCACACTGCAAATGAATGTAGTTAATGAATTCGTCTTTTGTTCAGTACTCACTGATTTATTCACTAAGAGCTGTTTCTTGTCTAGTAATAATAATATTTAATGTAGTGGCTTTCGTCCACGCCCAGAATTTTAATCACTTTTGGTTAGTTCGTCCAGCTTGAGGCAGGGTATACCCTTCCGCCTACACTCAACACATCACACAACTAACCAATACAGAAACACGTAGTAGTGAATACAGTCTTCAACATAAGGTTGGGCATCAGGCTGTAAAAATGTCTTAATCCACAGACGCAGTGACTACAGATAACTGACATATAAATGCCAGGAAAGGAGAAGAAATTATATTGCTTCAATTGAAATTTAAGGTGGCCTGCTAATGCCGTAATTTCTACATAGAAGTGTCCCGCATGTACAAATGATGAATAGAGAATCTAGTAATTTTCACAGGGGTACTACTGCCTGCAGTTAGGTTGCGCTAAAATACGAAGAGATAACCGGACGGCCGATCGCTGCATGTTTCTGAACACTACCCGTCAAATGAGCTCCCAATCTTGGTTTACGAACGCTGAGTAATGCGTTAGGCTGGTATTTGGTACCGTAGCACTGCAGTTGCTGTCAACACATCGACAATGGCTGCTGTGTCCAGCAACAACGAATGCACAGACATAATATGGGGAATCTGGTCGGAATGTAGCCGTAGCTCGCGGTCGGTACGCGCAGGAGTTTCCAAATGGCCGCCTGCTTTCTATATATGTATTTCGCCGAACAGAGTTGTAATTCAGAGTTAGTGGACCGTTCAACACAATCAACTATTTGGTACAGTGAGATGTCTGTATGAGTATAAATTAGAGAGTTATTAAACTTAATTTTCTGCATCTTTTGCGTATTTAGAAATGCACTCTGTTAGAGAACGTGTGTGGTAAAATGACTGGTATTCGTATTGATAGCACGTTGTAGTGCTCCTTTGGAAACCAGCGACCAGGCAACCCATTCATCATTAGTGCATACGGGCCACTTATAAGTAAAAACTACGGGGCGGGACGGCCACCTGGACCATACGTATTTTCATTTGTAGGTGGTCTAGCTACGAGTGGTATTTTATTTCCCTCCGTGTTTCCCAAATGCCTTTATTATAGGGCCATTTCTTTGTATAAACGCAGAATCGTCCAGCGTTTTGTTCACGTTTGTAGGAGGTTTTTCTATTGTATATTTATTATGTGAAAGTGCTCATGCCAGATTATGGCTATAAGAGAATATAGTTAGTGTGAAGAAGTTTTTAAAAACCTAGGTCCATTTCCCACCTGTTAAATCGTTTTCAGGGAGTTAGGTAAATCCCATAGTTGATATACCGATACACAGCCTCATGTAAGCGCCCTGGGAGAGAACAAGAAATTATCATGCTTTATCTAAATTCGAGGGATCCATTTTTAATTTTGACGGCCAAATTAAAGTCATAAGATTATTAAAATAAATATGTCTTATGGCTGGAGGTCATCTGGAAATTTACGTCACGAAGTTAGCGATGTTAGCTAGCAAACGTACAAACTGTCATCTGAAGTACTGATGGATGGCCAGGACTGTGAGAGTCATATAGAAAGCTTTTTGTCAAAGAGGCCTAATATCTTCATACACTAGAGGACTGATTATTTAATTAGTGGTAATTATTTCATAGGTCCTGAATCAATTTCATCCTTTCAATGCACTGAATCCTACACTTGTCCACTCCCCATATCATATAGAGGTCTCTCCAAAATGTTTCGTTAGATTCATATTAATCGTTATGAAACTCAGTTTTTTGTATTGAAACACATATATACAATATGATTATTTGATTTCCCCACCATTTCAGTATTTTAAAATCTATTTTACACGTTTAACGTTCAAGATAAAGTAGAATCAATAATGTTAAGTTGACTCCCAATGTTTTGATACTAGGGGTGACTTAACCGTACAGTATTTCCTTCCCAGATAGTAAGTCATATGTGGACCAAGCTCGATTGAAAGCTATGTTGGAACACACATACATCCATTATCTCAGTCGTTTGGATATTTCCACCTCTTCTCACTCCACATGGCGAAAATGGATGAACTTGGAGTTAAACGAAACAGGAGAGTCACTATTCGTCTCAGTGACCCGGAACACTATGCATCCCATACTATTTTCGATTACTTTTAAACACCACCCATCCCCAACCATACGGGTTCTAGAGATGTCTTACACCTACAGTATTTTTTTGCAGATAGACAGTCATGTGTTTACCAAGTTTCCTTGCAATTGCTCCAGAACGTTAAGAGAAGATGTGGAACATACACACATACATCCAGATTTTAAATATATAAGATGATATTATTATACTTATATCACAACATGTTTATTCATCCCTAATATAGCAAGTAATTAATTAAAAATGAGGAAGTGGTTCATGTGTTAGCCCAAAGTACTGTGTGAACTAAATGAAATTTGCAGATTCCAGCAGCCGAAGACTTTACAGATCAGAGTCATATATCATTAGAACTTCATACCTTTTGATCGCTCCAAATACTCCTGGGGACAACTTGACGCCCAAGAGCCACAACATTGAAAGCTCGATCTAACATATTGTCGTTAACTTATCCAGAAACCCTTAAGCTAGTTCTCATCATGAACTATTGGTTAAATACGAGTTAGTCTCCTCTGGCGGTTCATTGGATCCTGCTCCCCATTACACGAGGCTTCCCAGGAAATTAAAGTGCACCCCTAGAACGACGTCAGAAGAAGATTAATGAGCTGATGTGTTTCACGGTGGTCAGTTTTGTCCGTGGTTGTGTTAATGGTATAGGCGATCCCACACGTCATTCTCGGGCTGACAGGGGTTGTGCTTAATGATGGGGCTGAACAGGTCTCCCAACCCTTTGGGGAAAGCAGGGATAATCTTTAACAGGTTTGTAGACCAATTTGCATAAGTGGATGGAGAATTATATTAAGTCTTATCATTAGATGTTTCGTATCAAAGGATTAGTGTGAATCTAACGTAGGTGCAGTACTTCGTTTTTCCAGGAGAAACAAAGTAACTTTTTTAACATCAAATTTTGTATCTTTCCCACATGAATGAAAAATTATATTATTTCTTTAAGAAACAAAATGATCACATATAAATGAAATATTACTTCCATATATTGTCACTTTAGCAAAGTAATCACTTATGCTAATAATTAATGATTTACGTCTTATGTCATCAAAAAGGCCGAAGAAATATTATAAGTTACATTTTGTGTGTCTTTTCAGAGAAATACAACTTTCCCCTTAACTACCTTCCTCATTGCTGTTACTTCTCGTCTGCTTGATTCTGTTCCCATTGACATGGGTACATACGTCTACTTCACATTCAAATGTTGAAGTTTCTTTCTAAATATTTTGTGTCCTTCCGACACAACGAACAAGTTATTGAAGAATGTGTTTCAATTTCGTTCGTTGAAAGTCGAACGGATCTTAATTTCTATACAAATATTAAGGAAATATCGTAGTAGGGTTAGTTGATTTTTTCGACCTGCTAAACTTGCTACACCATATTTCAAAATATTGGAATGGCTACGCATATATGAACGAAGGAATTTTCACCTAATGATACTTGTTTACCAAGTGCTCTCGACGAACACTCCTACTTACCTCTCTTCTAATTTTCGTTTCCTTTCCTCATTCCATGAAATTAGTACCCGTTCTGGTTCCCTACTTGAAATTCCACTAAATCGAACGAATTCCTACAATCATTCCTTTTTAGTTACTGCATCGAGACTCTGGAATACACTCCCAATAGAGATTCGGCACCTTACTTCCTCTCATAAATTCAAATCTTCCTGGAGAAAGTTTTTCCTGGGAACATAAAACTGAGTTGTGTGTCATTGTGTGTATGTTGTGTGAATGGGTTTTCTTCATTTATTATTATTATTATTACAGTATTATTATTATTATTATTATTATTATTATTATTATTATTATTATTATTATTGTCACACTAATTGCCGTACTACATGTAGGCCTAACTTAGTCTTAGAATTATCTGTTCGTAGTATTATTTCTTATTAGAATTTCTATGTCCTTTTATGTTTACATTTTTAAATTATGTTTATAGTGGTGAAGTGTAAGAGAGGGCCGTGAGCCCTAACTCCGCCACAAATGTAAGTCAGGAATAAATAAATAAAATAAATAAACCACATATAATTCCAGGTTCCTCAACTAAGATAACGTCAACATCATGTTCAAAGGTAAAAATCATTACATCAGAGAAATTTACTGTTCGTAGAAAAACTCCAACGCTTTATAATGCTGTAACAACATAAGTTGATGTATTTAAGGATCGCATAATGAATTTAATAAGAAATTGTTAGCCTGCCTTAACAATTCGTATTTTTATAAAAAAAATTATAGAACTCATCGTTTTTTAAATGCCATTTATTTGGGGCGTCGACCTATATAGATCTTTTGCCCCTCAGTATTCATCATATTTCCCAGTTTGTTTGTTTTATTAGTTTTTGTTTAATTTAATTTTCAGCAGTTAGCGAAAGAATAAAATTATTCTAAAAACGAAAATACTCTTTTCTAAAATACTGTATGTTCATGTAGGCCTGTTCATTTCAAATTCTGTACAATTAGTACTGTCTGTTGTTATGACTTCAAAATTATATCCTCAAAAGCAGCTACATTCGACGTATATTCTTTATCCCTGGCACGAAAGGTATAATGTTTCTATGTATTTTGATTATTTTATTTCTAATTTTTACTTTTTTATTCATATAGATTGACAGTTCATGCCTATCTTTCACGTAAATAAATAAACAAAATTCGTAGCAGTCAGTTCGTCTATTTCACATGTAATAAACCATAATGTTTTGTAGTTACAACCTGTATAAGATATAATTATGTGTGGAAGTGAGTTATAATGTATCGTCACCAAGATAAGAACAAACAGGTTTTCAACCGTTGCACCGTAGCACCCTGGGGTGACATGAATGGCTTACAGGGCGCCGTGGAATATTCCGTGTTAGCTATGAGGAGATTTTTGGCCTTTGAAATTGTCACATTTGTATTTTGTATTCCCCCCTTCCTCAATTTTATTTTCTTTCGTCACCCGCTCTCAACGAATTGCGTACTTGTGCGAATTGAATCGTGTGTAAGCTTGTCTCATAAATCTGCGCAGTGTTAACTTGAATGAATTCCTGTAGACTGTCATAAATGTGGTGAACCTCATTAAAACTCGACCCCTTAAACTAGATTATTTGAGCAAAATGTCCCAAGATATGGGGGCTGAGCGTGCAACTCTCCGTTTTACAGTAACACTCGGTAACTTTGCAGAGAAAATGTATTATCGTGCGTTTTTGAACTTAGGCGGGAAATCTGTTTTCTAGAAGAAGAAAACCATGTTAGTGCTAAGTGGTTTATGGACAACGACTTTTTTTTTAAAGTAACCTTTTTGAGAGATCCCTTTGCAAACCTGAATTCAATGAACAAGTCTCTGCAAGGAAGTGCAACCTTTGATTTAGGTTATTGATGAAGTTTCGGCCTTCATAATGAAGCTGCTTCTTTGGAAGAGGAAGCTGAATGAAGGAGGGGATGTTTTTTATAAATGCTATTTCCTCGTGGCGTCGACCTATCAAGATCTTTTGCCCCTACTAGAACCATATGTGAGGAAAGCTGCATATATTATGTAAATTCCGGAAGTGTAAAGTGTTGAATGTGGGTAAAGGAACGTTAAGGACGACACAGACATCCCGTCCAAGGCCAGGGATATTGATCATTTACAATTTAAAACCGGCCGGGAATCGAACCCGGGGCTCCGGGGTGACAGGCGGACGCATTGCCCCCAGCACCGCAGGGCCGGACAAAGAGGGGTAATGGACAGCATTTCATCTTCGCAGCATTTCGTAACAGAAAATGAAGTAGACTCTAACGCAGATGTTTCCATAAATGAACGGTACTTATCTCAATTCAGTGTTTATGTTTAAACGTATTCTCTAACCAGGACTACATTACAATTTTTCCCTCACCGGGTCTAGATACCATTGTTATCCTACACCACGACTGCATACCGGTAGTTTTCCACACAAGGACTAGATACCAGTGGATCCCACATCAGGAGTAGATACCTGCGGTTTCCTGACACCATCAATAGACACAAGTGTTGTGCAACAGCCGGACTAGTTACCAATGGTTTTCCCAACCAGATCTAAATACCATTGTTTTCCCACGCTAGGACTAGTTTCCGTTGGTTTTCTCACACCAAGACTAGAAACTTGTGCTTTTTGCGCACCAGGGTATCTAATACGATTTTCCCACACCTGGCCTACATAACTGTGATTTTCTCACACCATGACTAACTACTAATGTTTTCGCACACCAGGACTAGATACCAATGTTTTCTCACACAAGGAGTAGGTACATACGTTTTCCTCGGGGAATATATACCAATGGTTTTCCCACACCGGTACTAGATACTAATGGTTTTACCACAGCGGGACCACATACCAGTGTTTTCCCACAGAGGGACTAGATACCAGTGTTTTCCCACAGAGGGACCACATACCAGTGTTTTCCCACAGAGGGACTAGATACCAGTGTTTTCCCACAGAGGGACTAGATACCAGTGTTTTCCCACAGAGGGACTAGATACCAGTGTTTTCCCACAGAGGGACTAGATAGCAGTGTTTTCCCATACCAGTGTTTTCCCACAGAGGGACTAGATAGCAGTGTTTTCCCATACCAGTGTTTTCCCACAGAGGGACTAGATAGCAGTGTTTTCCCATACCAGTGTTTTCCCACAGAGGGACTAGATAGCAGTGTTTTCCCATACCAGGACTACATACCAGTGTTTTCCCACAGAGGGACTAGATAGCAGTGTTTTCCCACACCAGGACTAGATACCAGTGTTTTCCCACAGAGGGACTAGATACCAGTGTTTTCCCACAGAGGGACTAGATAGCAGTGTTTTCCCATACCAGTGTTTTCCCACAGAGGGACTAGATAGCAGTGTTTTCCCATACCAGTGTTTTCCCACACCAGGACTAGATACCAGTGTTTTCCCACAGAGGGACTAGATACCAGTGTTCTCCCACAGAGGGACTAGATAGCAGTGTTTTCCCATACCAGGACTAGATACCAGTGTTTTCCCACAGAGGGACTAGATAGCAGTGTTTTCTCATACCAGTGTTTTCCCACAGAGGGACTAGATACCAGTGTTTTCCCATACCAGGACTAGATACCAGTGTTTTCCCACAGAGGGACTAGATAGCAGTGTTTTCCCATACCAGTATTTTCCCACAGAGGGACTAGATAGCAGTGTTTTCCCATACCAGTGTTTTCCCACAGAGGGACTAGATAGCAGTGTTTTCCCATACCAGTGTTTTCCCACAGAGGTACTAGATAGCAGTGTTTTCTCATACCAGGACCACATACCAGTGTTTTCCCACAGAGGGACTAGATAGCAGTGTTTTCCCATACCAGTGTTTTCTCATACCACGACTACATACCAGTGTTTTCCCACAGAGGGACTGGATAGCAGTGTATTCCGACACCATAAGTAAGTACCAGTGTTTTCCATACCAGGACTAGATAACAGTGGTTTTCCCACACCAAGACTTTATGCCATGTTTTTCCATAACATGAACAGATACCAGTAGTTTTCGCACAACGTGAATACATATCCGTGGTTTTATACACCAGCAATAGATATCAGCGATTCTTCCGGTCCTGAATTAGATACCGTTATTTTCCCACACCAGGACTAGTTACCAGCTGTACCAGAAACGCTGGTCCAGCATTAGAGTTTAAGTATTTCAAACATAAAACAGAGCAGCTGGCGAGAGCGAGCACGTTGCGAGTGACGTAGGAGCCAGCTCCGGCTCGCCAAGGCTAAGTTGCATCATCCATAGAACCTTCCAAACCTTCTATCATAAATAACTCGCATAGGAAATAGAATACGAATATAATAATATCACTGCATTCACCATTTTAGTATCTCCAATACCACCAAGTTTCGTCAAAATCCACCTCGGATTAAGGAAGATATTGAGAGAAATGAAACAGCTGCAAACTCCGCGACTTTGGTATAAAAGAGGAGCGAGAATTCAACACGACATAGTCTTGTCCCACATTCGAACCAGAACGGTTGGCTGATGGAAGTTCGTGCCGCGATGTGACAGTACGGAATCGGAGTCTTCAGCCAAGTTTCGAAATATTTCTGCAGGTAGGGAATTTAAATTATTGAACAGTGCATTAGGTCTTGTAATTTTCAAGTTAAATCTGAATGTTAGGAAAACTTCACTTGTGAATTAACTTGTAATTTCTAGGTATCTTTAGGTGAGCCCAGGGCCATAACTGAACGGAACTAATTTCACATGTAAAGTATTTAACTTCTTCTACAAAAGTGAAGAAATTGCCGTTCATAGTGCCATCACAGCGCTAAATAAAGTTTGTAAACATATGCAAAGCAATAGAACTCTACAAATAATTGTGTTGTATTCTTTTAACATTAAAAGCTTAAGTGAACTCTTTGTTAACAATGTCATAATTTGTGCCAACCGTCACGTACGTTACAAAGAATGCGGGTTCGTTTCTACTGCCATTCGGCCGCATGAAAGTTAATTTCTTTATTTTCTAAAGTGACCAGTTTATTTGCCTTAAAACAATTGTGTCGATTTCATTGACCTTCGATACGGCATCTTTGCATTTATTTTCTTATCCTTTCATGGGAATGATTAAGATGAGTTCAGAAATCACACCTCAGACTAATACGTCCAATATGACGTGTGTTCGCGCTACCCTTCGGAGTGAGTGATCTTGGCGAACCAAACTCCCAGATCTCCAAGACATTCAAGAACTTGGAGAATTTCTAGAACTTCTAGAGCTTCCCTCGTTGGAGTGGACGTGGTTCCATGTTGAGGACGAGAGGAGTAGCAGAGCAACGCGGGACATCGCCAGCTGCAGGACGGAGGAAGGTCATACCAAATCCATCATCTACTGTACTGAGGTGATATGAACTTGAATTTCACAATAAACCAAACAATTTTAAAAGATTTTAGAACTTCATTCAAAGCATGTCCTGTCACTCTCTGCACCAATCCAATTTAATGCGCCGTACACGCCCTGTGTGCCATCTCATGCTCTTTTAGCGCAAAGTACGGGCATTTCCTGTTACACAGCGCTCTCGCATTCCGGGACTAGGTACCAATGGTTATACCTCACTAGGAGTAGATACCAGTAGTTTTCCAATGAAAAGACTGTATGCCACTTTTTTCCACACCGGGACTAGATACTAGCGGCTGACAATACCAGGACTGGATAAAAGTGGTTTTTCCACACGGGAAATAGATACCAGTGTGTTCCCACACCAGGAATAGACACCAATGGTTTTTGACACTCAAACAGATCCAGTGGTTTTCCAGCACCGGTCTAGATACCACTGGATTTCCAACACCAGGACTAGATAGCAGTGGTTTTCCCACACCAGGACTAGATACCAATGTTTTCCCACACCAGGACTAGATACTAATGTTTTCCCACACCAGGACTAGATACTAATGTTTTCCCACACCAGGACTAGATACCAATGTTTTCCAACACCAGGACTAGATACTAATGTTTTCCCACACCAGGACTAGATACCAATGTTTTCCCACACCAGGACTAGATACCAATGTTTTCCCACACCAGGACTAGATACCAATGTTTTCCCACACCAGGACTATAAACCATTGGTTTCCGGCAACAGGACTAGGGATTAATGGTTTTCCCATGCCGGGATAGGTACCCAGGACTAGATACTAATGTTTTCCCACACCAGGAATAGATACTAATGTTTTACCACACCAGGACTAGATACCAATGTTTTCCCACACCAGGACTAGATACCAATGTTTTCCCACACCAGGACTAGATACTAATGTTTTCCCACACCAGGACTAGATACCAATGTTTTCCCACACCAGGACTAGATACTAATGTTTTCCCACACCAGGACTAGATACTAATGTTTTCCCACACCAGGACTAGATACCAATGTTTTCCCACACCAGGACTAGATACTAATGTTTTCCCACACCAGGACTAGATACTAATGTTTTCCCACACCAGGACTAGATACTAATGTTTTCCCACACCAGGACTAGATACTAATGTTTTCCCACACCAGGACTAGATACTAATGTTTTACCAGACCAGGACTAGATACTAATGTTTTCCCACGCCATGACTATATACCATTGGTTTCCGGCAACAGGACTAGGGATTAATGGTTTTCCCATGCCGGGATAGGTACCCAGGACTAGATACTAATGTTTTACCACACCAGGACTAGATACTAATGTTTTCCCACGCCATGACTATATACCATTGGTTTCCGGCAACAGGACTAGGGATTAATGGTTTTCCCATGCCGGGATAGGTACCCAGGACTAGATACTAATGTTTTAGCACACCAGGACTAGATACTAATGTTTTCCCACACCAGGACTAGATACCAATGTTTTCCCACACCAGGACTAGATACTAATGTTTTCCCACACCAGGACTAGATACTAATGTTTTACCACACCAGGACTAGATACTAATGTTTTCCCACACCAGAACTAGATACCAATGTTTTCCCACACCAGGACTAGATACTAATGTTTTCCCACACCAGGACTAGATACTAATGTTTTCCCACACCAGGACTAGATACCAATGTTTTCCCACACCAGGACTAGATACTAATGTTTTCCCACACCAGGACTAGATACTAATGTTTTCCCACACCAGGACTAGATACTAATGTTTTCCCACACCAGGACTAGATACTAATGTTTTACCACACCAGGACTAGATACTAATGTTTTCCCACACCAGAACTAGATACCAATGTTTTCCCACACCAGGACTAGATACTAATGTTTTCCCACACCAGGACTAGATACTAATGTTTTCCCACACCAGGACTAGATACTAATGTTTTCCCACACCAGGACTAGATACCAATGTTTTCCCACACCAGGACTAGATACTAATGTTTTCCCACACCAGGACTAGATACTAATGTTTTCCCACACCAGGACTAGATACCAATGTTTTCCCACACCAGGACTAGATACTAATGTTTTCCCACACCAGGACTAGATACTAATGTTTTCCCACACCAGGACTAGATACTAATGTTTTCCCACACCAGGACTAGATACTAATGTTTTCCCACACCAGGACTAGATACTAATGTTTTACCAGACCAGGACTAGATACTAATGTTTTCCCACGCCATGACTATATACCATTGGTTTCCGGCAACAGGACTAGGGATTAATGGTTTTCCCATGCCGGGATAGGTACCCAGGACTAGATACTAATGTTTTACCACACCAGGACTAGATACTAATGTTTTCCCACGCCATGACTATATACCATTGGTTTCCGGCAACAGGACTAGGGATTAATGGTTTTCCCATGCCGGGATAGGTACCCAGGACTAGATACTAATGTTTTAGCACACCAGGACTAGATACTAATGTTTTCCCACACCAGGACTAGATACC
This sequence comes from Anabrus simplex, assembly GCF_040414725.1. Classification (NCBI taxonomy): domain Eukaryota; kingdom Metazoa; phylum Arthropoda; class Insecta; order Orthoptera; family Tettigoniidae; genus Anabrus; species Anabrus simplex. Next base: position 230,947,984 of record NC_090272.1, read on the forward strand.
AATGTTTTCCCACACCAGGACTAGATACTAATGTTTTCCCACACCAGGACTAGATACTAATGTTTTACCACACCAGGACTAGATACTAATGTTTTCCCACACCAGAACTAGATACCAATGTTTTCCCACACCAGGACTAGATACTAATGTTTTCCCACACCAGGACTAGATACTAATGTTTTCCCACACCAGGACTAGATACCAATGTTTTCCCACACCAGGACTAGATACTAATGTTTTCCCACACCAGGACTAGATACTAATGTTTTCCCACACCAGGACTAGATACTAATGTTTTCCCACACCAGGACTAGATACTAATGTTTTACCACACCAGGACTAGATACTAATGTTTTCCCACACCAGAACTAGATACCAATGTTTTCCCACACCAGGACTAGATACTAATGTTTTCCCACACCAGGACTAGATACTAATGTTTTCCCACACCAGGACTAGATACCAATGTTTTCCCACACCAGGACTAGATACTAATGTTTTCCCACACCAGGACTAGATACTAATGTTTTCCCACACCAGGACTAGATACCAATGTTTTCCCACACCAGGACTAGATACTAATGTTTTCCCACACCAGGACTAGATACTAATGTTTTCCCACACCAGGACTAGATACTAATGTTTTACCAGACCAGGACTAGATACTAATGTTTTCCCACACCAGGACTAGATACTAATGTTTTCCCACACCAGGACTAGATACCAATGTTTTCCCACACCAGGACTAGATACTAATGTTTTCCCACACCAGGACTAGATACTAATGTTTTCCCACGCCATGACTATATACCATTGGTTTCCGGCAACAGGACTAGGGATTAATGGTTTTCCCATGCCGGGATAGGTACCCAGGACTAGTTACTAATGTTTTAGCACACCAGGACTAGATACTAATGTTTTCCCACACCAGGACTAGATACTAATGTTTTCCCACACCAGGACTAGATACTAATGTTTTCCCACACCAGGACTAGATACTAATGTTTTCCCACGCCATGACTATATACCATTGGTTTCCGGCAACAGGACTAGGGATTAATGGTTTTCCCATGCCGGGATAGGTACCCAGGACTAGATACTAATGTTTTACCACACCAGGACTAGATACCAATGTTTTCCCACACAGGACTAGATACTAATGTTTTCCCACACCAGGACTAGATACTAATGTTTTCCCACACCAGGACTAGATACTAATGTTTTCCCACACCAGGACTAGATACTAATGTTTTACCAGACCAGGACTTGATACTAATGTTTTCCCACGCCATGACTATATACCATTGGTTTCCGACAACAGGACTAGGGATTAATGGTTTTCCCATACCGGGATAGGTACCCAGGACTAGATACCACTGGTTTACCCACACCTCGTAGAGATACCCGCAGTTTTCCTTTACTAGGAAAATATACAAGTGGTTTTCTAACACGGGACTAAATACCATTCTGATTCCCCTCCTGGAATAGATACCTGCGATTTTACGACACCAGGACTAGATACCAATGTTTTCCCACACCGGGACTAGATACTAATGTTTTCCCACACCAGGACTAGATACCATTGGCTTTACTACACTATGAATAGATACCATTGGTTTTCCCATCAGGACTAGGTACCAGTAGGTTTTCCACATCGGGAATAGATACCATTGTTTTCCCACACTAGGACTAGATACCAGTGGTTTTACTACACTATGAATAGATACCCCTGGTTTTCCCAGTCAGAACTAGATACCAGTGGTTTTTACACACCGGGAATAGATACCATTGCTTTCCAACACCAGGACCAGATACTAGGGGTTTTACCTCACCATGTCTAGATACAAGTGGTTTTCCCACACTAGGGGTATATACTGATGGGTTTTCCGACACCGTGACTAGATTCCATTACTATCCCACACCATGACTAGATACCAGTCGTTTCCAACTCCAAAACTACACACCAGTGGTTTTCCCACACTAGGGGTATATACTAATGGGTTTCCGACACCGTGACTAGATGCTAGTAGTTTTCCCACGATGGCACAAGATACCAGCTGCTTTACCACAAGAATACTAGATACTAGTGTTCTCCCACAATGGACTACTTGCCAGTGGTTTTCTGACACCATGACTACATACCCGTATTTGCGCACATCAGGACTAGATACCAGTTGTTTTCCCATACCAGTGTTTTCCCACAGAGGGACTAGATAGCAGTGTTTTCCCATACCAGTGTTTTCCCACAGAGGTACTAGATAGCAGTGTTTTCTCATACCAGGACCACATACCAGTGTTTTCCCACAGAGGGACTAGATAGCAGTGTTTTCCCATACCAGTGTTTTCTCATACCACGACTACATACCAGTGTTTTCCCACAGAGGGACTGGATAGCAGTGTATTCCGACACCATAAGTAAGTACCAGTGTTTTCCATACCAGGACTAGATAACAGTGGTTTTCCCACACCAAGACTTTATGCCATGTTTTTCCATAACATGAACAGATACCAGTAGTTTTCGCACAACGTGAATACATATCCGTGGTTTTATACACCAGCAATAGATATCAGCGATTCTTCCGGTCCTGAATTAGATACCGTTATTTTCCCACACCAGGACTAGTTACCAGCTGTACCAGAAACGCTGGTCCAGCATTAGAGTTTAAGTATTTCAAACATAAAACAGAGCAGCTGGCGAGAGCGAGCACGTTGCGAGTGACGTAGGAGCCAGCTCCGGCTCGCCAAGGCTAAGTTGCATCATCCATAGAACCTTCCAAACCTTCTATCATAAATAACTCGCATAGGAAATAGAATACGAATATAATAATATCACTGCATTCACCATTTTAGTATCTCCAATACCACCAAGTTTCGTCAAAATCCACCTCGGATTAAGGAAGATATTGAGAGAAATGAAACAGCTGCAAACTCCGCGACTTTGGTATAAAAGAGGAGCGAGAATTCAACACGACATAGTCTTGTCCCACATTCGAACCAGAACGGTTGGCTGATGGAAGTTCGTGCCGCGATGTGACAGTACGGAATCGGAGTCTTCAGCCAAGTTTCGAAATATTTCTGCAGGTAGGGAATTTAAATTATTGAACAGTGCATTAGGTCTTGTAATTTTCAAGTTAAATCTGAATGTTAGGAAAACTTCACTTGTGAATTAACTTGTAATTTCTAGGTATCTTTAGGTGAGCCCAGGGCCATAACTGAACGGAACTAATTTCACATGTAAAGTATTTAACTTCTTCTACAAAAGTGAAGAAATTGCCGTTCATAGTGCCATCACAGCGCTAAATAAAGTTTGTAAACATATGCAAAGCAATAGAACTCTACAAATAATTGTGTTGTATTCTTTTAACATTAAAAGCTTAAGTGAACTCTTTGTTAACAATGTCATAATTTGTGCCAACCGTCACGTACGTTACAAAGAATGCGGGTTCGTTTCTACTGCCATTCGGCCGCATGAAAGTTAATTTCTTTATTTTCTAAAGTGACCAGTTTATTTGCCTTAAAACAATTGTGTCGATTTCATTGACCTTCGATACGGCATCTTTGCATTTATTTTCTTATCCTTTCATGGGAATGATTAAGATGAGTTCAGAAATCACACCTCAGACTAATACGTCCAATATGACGTGTGTTCGCGCTACCCTTCGGAGTGAGTGATCTTGGCGAACCAAACTCCCAGATCTCCAAGACATTCAAGAACTTGGAGAATTTCTAGAACTTCTAGAGCTTCCCTCGTTGGAGTGGACGTGGTTCCATGTTGAGGACGAGAGGAGTAGCAGAGCAACGCGGGACATCGCCAGCTGCAGGACGGAGGAAGGTCATACCAAATCCATCATCTACTGTACTGAGGTGATATGAACTTGAATTTCACAATAAACCAAACAATTTTAAAAGATTTTAGAACTTCATTCAAAGCATGTCCTGTCACTCTCTGCACCAATCCAATTTAATGCGCCGTACACGCCCTGTGTGCCATCTCATGCTCTTTTAGCGCAAAGTACGGGCATTTCCTGTTACACAGCGCTCTCGCATTCCGGGACTAGGTACCAATGGTTATACCTCACTAGGAGTAGATACCAGTAGTTTTCCAATGAAAAGACTGTATGCCACTTTTTTCCACACCGGGACTAGATACTAGCGGCTGACAATACCAGGACTGGATAAAAGTGGTTTTTCCACACGGGAAATAGATACCAGTGTGTTCCCACACCAGGAATAGACACCAATGGTTTTTGACACTCAAACAGATCCAGTGGTTTTCCAGCACCGGTCTAGATACCACTGGATTTCCAACACCAGGACTAGATAGCAGTGGTTTTCCCACACCAGGACTAGATACCAATGTTTTCCCACACCAGGACTAGATACTAATGTTTTCCCACACCAGGACTAGATACTAATGTTTTCCCACACCAGGACTAGATACCAATGTTTTCCAACACCAGGACTAGATACTAATGTTTTCCCACACCAGGACTAGATACCAATGTTTTCCCACACCAGGACTAGATACCAATGTTTTCCCACACCAGGACTAGATACCAATGTTTTCCCACACCAGGACTAGATACCAATGTTTTCCCACACCAGGACTATAAACCATTGGTTTCCGGCAACAGGACTAGGGATTAATGGTTTTCCCATGCCGGGATAGGTACCCAGGACTAGATACTAATGTTTTCCCACACCAGGAATAGATACTAATGTTTTACCACACCAGGACTAGATACCAATGTTTTCCCACACCAGGACTAGATACCAATGTTTTCCCACACCAGGACTAGATACCAATGTTTTCCCACACCAGGACTAGATACTAATGTTTTCCCACACCAGGACTAGATACTAATGTTTTCCCACACCAGGACTAGATACCAATGTTTTCCCACACCAGGACTAGATACTAATGTTTTCCCACACCAGGACTAGATACTAATGTTTTCCCACACCAGGACTAGATACCAATGTTTTCCCACACCAGGACTAGATACTAATGTTTTCCCACACCAGGACTAGATACTAATGTTTTCCCACACCAGGACTAGATACTAATGTTTTCCCACACCAGGACTAGATACTAATGTTTTCCCACACCAGGACTAGATACTAATGTTTTACCAGACCAGGACTAGATACTAATGTTTTCCCACGCCATGACTATATACCATTGGTTTCCGGCAACAGGACTAGGGATTAATGGTTTTCCCATGCCGGGATAGGTACCCAGGACTAGATACTAATGTTTTCCCACACCGGGACTAGATACTAATGTTTTCCCACACCAGGACTAGATACTAATGTTTTCCCACACCAGGACTAGATACTAATGTTTTACCAGACCAGGACTAGATACTAATGTTTTCCCACGCCATGACTATATACCATTGGTTTCCGGCAACAGGACTAGGGATTAATGGTTTTCCCATGCCGGGATAGGTACCCAGGACTAGATACTAATGTTTTACCACACCAGGACTAGATACCAATGTTTTCCCACACAGGACTAGATACTAATGTTTTCCCACACCAGGACTAGATACTAATGTTTTCCCACACCAGGACTAGATACTAATGTTTTCCCACACCAGGACTAGATACTAATGTTTTACCAGACCAGGACTTGATACTAATGTTTTCCCACGCCATGACTATATACCATTGGTTTCCGACAACAGGACTAGGGATTAATGGTTTTCCCATACCGGGATAGGTACCCAGGACTAGATACCACTGGTTTACCCACACCTCGTAGAGATACCCGCAGTTTTCCTTTACTAGGAAAATATACAAGTGGTTTTCTAACACGGGACTAAATACCATTCTGATTCCCCTCCTGGAATAGATACCTGCGATTTTACGACACCAGGACTAGATACCAATGTTTTCCCACACCGGGACTAGATACTAATGTTTTCCCACACCAGGACTAGATACCATTGGCTTTACTACACTATGAATAGATACCATTGGTTTTCCCATCAGGACTAGGTACCAGTAGGTTTTCCACATCGGGAATAGATACCATTGTTTTCCCACACTAGGACTAGATACCAGTGGTTTTACTACACTATGAATAGATACCCCTGGTTTTCCCAGTCAGAACTAGATACCAGTGGTTTTTACACACCGGGAATAGATACCATTGCTTTCCAACACCAGGACCAGATACTAGGGGTTTTACCTCACCATGTCTAGATACAAGTGGTTTTCCCACACTAGGGGTATATACTGATGGGTTTTCCGACACCGTGACTAGATTCCATTACTATCCCACACCATGACTAGATACCAGTCGTTTCCAACTCCAAAACTACACACCAGTGGTTTTCCCACACTAGGGGTATATACTAATGGGTTTCCGACACCGTGACTAGATGCTAGTAGTTTTCCCACGATGGCACAAGATACCAGCTGCTTTACCACAAGAATACTAGATACTAGTGTTCTCCCACAATGGACTACTTGCCAGTGGTTTTCTGACACCATGACTACATACCCGTATTTGCGCACATCAGGACTAGATACCAGTTGTTTTCCCCCACTAGAACTGAATATCATTGCCTAGCGTCTGTCCCTAGTATTTTGTTTTTCTGGAATTACTATTTGATACTTTTATGTTTGTATTTTTAAATTTTGTTATTCAAAATGGAGCCCTAAATCACCACAAATTTAAGTCAAGAATAAGTAACGAAATAAATAAAATGATTTTTTAACGATAGCAGTCTGCCTCTTCCAACCAACGTGTACTGCCTGTACTCAGTATCCCTAGGAACAATTAATGTGTTTCTCCATTTAAGGAGATGCATGAACAAAGGTGCCTGTACAGTGGAAGAGAGGGGAACAATTTAGAATTTCACTGCTGATTAAATTTGCATATCATTTGAGAACTAAAAGCGTGCATGAGGGAAGAAATCTCCTCTCACAAGTAATTGGCTTTAAGATTCTACAGAGATCTACTAAAAGCCGTCTGGTTCTTGTAAGGCTGCAAACGTTCGTTCAAAACATCTCTCCTGTAAGGGAGCTTCGTGACTTAAAAAGCTCTTATTTCAGTTCCTTCTAGAATGTTTAATCATCATCCGTAGTATTGAATGTGCTATTGCATGATGCATTTTAAGTGAGAAAGTAACTCTTTTGCACATTACATAGTGATATATCCCGATAATTTAGAAGACCTTCGATACCTTTTGAACACCGCCATCGAAAGCTTATTTTGATGTACTTCTGTGGCATCTTCGAATGTTCTTTAGAGATTAAATATTTTCTTTAATAATTAGCTGCAATAATTGATAACTTTTTCGTTTATTTTAAAATAAGTTGTAGATATTTTGCCTTTTCATCCGATGAAGGACCTCAACATTTGCAACTTTCACTATCCAATGCTTGCGTAAAAGACAGTGATACAGATACATTCCAAAGACATCATCAATCATCAGTCACCACTGATCTGCATTTAGGTGTAAGATGCCCTACCTCTTCTTTACCTAGTCATTTCTTAAATAGTTGCAAAGAATTTGGATATTTTTAGAACAACTACCGTACCTCGGTAATTTATTGCAATCCCTAACTCCTCCTCCTGTGAACGAACATTTTCCCCAATTTGTACTCTTCATGTCGAACTTTACCTTCATGTTGTGATCTTTCCTACTTTTAATCTCACCACTCAAACTTATTCGTCTACTAATGTCAATTCACGCCATCCTTCCACTGACAGTTCGCAACATACTACTTAGTAAAGCTGCTCATCTCCTTTCTCCCAAGTCTTCCCAGCTCAAACTTTGCAACGTTTTCGTAATGCCACTCTTTGGTCAGAAATCAAATGGAGCTGCTTTTCTTCGGATCTTTCCACTTTTCGAATCGAGTAATACCGGTGAGGGTGCCATGCACTGGATCCATACTCTAGTTGAGATTTTAGGAGGGATGTATATGCCCTCTCCTTTACATCCTTAACAAAAAAACCTAAATGCACTCATAACAATAAACACAGATCTATACCGTTTATTTACAACCCCGTTGATGTGAGTATTGTAATGAAGATCCTAGGTACTTACAGTGATCCCATACGGAACTTTCACTCCCATCAAAGCAATAATTGAAAATTAAGGGACCTTTCCTATTAGTGAAACACACAAGCTAACTTTTTACCCACTTTATCGTCATACCATTGCCTGTTATCCAGCTTAGAAACTTGTCGAGGTCTTTCTGTAGTTGCTCACAACCTTGTACGTCGTTAGTTAGTATAAGCAGTACCTTGATATACGGGCATCGACACTTTTTCCAATTTTTTTGGATCCATGCTCCAGCTTTCACATCCATAAAGATTAATAAAAATGTGTATGAGCGGATAATGTAGATTCATAGTTGGAGACCGAGATCAGACCTTACAAATAATTTCTTCATGATAATGAACTGTTTCCTCGCCTGCTCAGTATTGGATTTTATCTCTCGCTTTAAAGTGAACATTTAAAACACAAAAGTCACGGCAATCTGTATCACAACTGATGTACCTGGAATGCTGTCTAATACAAGGGTGGGATATTGATGTACCTAGGATGCTGTCTAACACAAGAGTGGGATATTGATGTACCTAGGATGCTGTCCAACACAAGAGTGGAATATTGATGTACCTATGGTGCTGTCTAACACAAGAGTGGGATATTGATGTACCTAGGATGCTGTCTAACACAAGAGTGGGATATTGATGTACCTAGAATGCTGTCTAATACAAGAGTGGAATATTGATGTACCTATGGTGCTGTCTAACACAAGAGTGGGATATTGATGTACCTATGGTGCTGTCTAACACAAGAGTGGGATATTGATGTACCTATGGTGCTGTCTAACACAAGAGTGGGATATTGATGTACCTAGAATGCTGTCTAATACAAGAGTGGAATATTGATGTACCTATGGTGCTGTCTAACACAAGAGTGGGATATTGATGTACCTATGGTGCTGTCTAACACAAGAGTGGGATATTGATGTACCTGGAATGCTGTCTAACACAAGAGTGGGATATTGAAGTAGAAACCAAAACCAAAATCAGCATCGCAAGGGGAGTGTTTCTGAAAGTAGTGCAGAACTGTTACCTCCAATTCGGAGTGAAGTGTTGTCTGTTACGAGTGCTGAGTCAGTCAATCAACAGACTGCAGGCGATTAAACAGAATGTTCAAAATCCCATCGAAGACCACATCACCAATGAAGAGGTTCTCCACAGTGTTGGGAAATCATGTGAAGTCATAAAACTAACAAAAAGGCATGGGGACAGCCTACTTCGGTCCGTGTTCTTAAATTAAAGATATGGACTAAGTATCCACAGTATCAGTGAGTCCTTCTGACACACAGCCAGGTAAAAGTTGCGACCACAGATGCTAAGTGATGGCATGATACTCGTTTTATTTGATGGAGAATACAAGAAATCCCTTCACAGAGATTTCAAAGACGTATCAACGTAATTAATGTTCACTGGCAATACTTCTTTCACTCTTGTGGCATCCTGCAGTATGTCGATTCATCAGCTAGACCACTCACTGAATGAATAAATGAATGGTTGAATGAATATAATATTCTCTGTCAGTCACGAATGAACTGCAGCTGGTGATATACTGAAGCATTTATTTATTGCAACTAGAAGCAATACATGCAGTTAGTTATATAGTAGAAAATACAGAAGGTATTTCATGTAACAAACTGTTAAAAATATATTCTAAAAATTCTTCATGGACGCACAAGTATTTTTAATAATTAGACATACTTGGATTTTTAGGTTTTTCGCAGACTTAAACTAAGTCACGGAGTCTAGGAGACATTCTACTAGTAGTTACATCCACTCTGTTTTCACCTTCTTTATATTTCTTTCCCCACGCTTCCCCCATGATAATGTATAGGTTCGCTGTTCTCCCTGGTTTCATAATTCTCTGTGTAGGAACTTTCAGGTAATGTTCAAATTACTTTTCCATTTTACCATCCTTTACTCATCCAAACCCTACATATTTTCCTAATTCTGATTATTTCCCTATTTTTATTAATAATATTAATAATGTTATTTTCTTTACGTCCCACTAACTACTTTCACGGTTTTCGGAGACGCCCAGGTGCCCTAATTTAATCTCACATGAGTTATTTTACGTGCCAGTAAATCTACCGACACGAGGCTGACGTATTTGAGCACCTTCAAATACACCGGACTGAGCCAGAATCGAACCACCACCAGAATTGAGACACTCGTCATATCGTGGGATCAACTTTTGTTTGCCGGTGTCGTAGAAGTCTGCCGCCTGGGAATGAAACAAGCGTGTGACATTCGTCTTCAGCTCTTCGTATGTGTGAAAATGATAACACCAAGACGGAGATTTTTTGAGATGCAAGAAAAGATGAAAATCACTGTGAACAAGATGAGGACTGTACGGTGTATGAACAAACACCTCCCAGCCGAACTCAGTTACTGAGCGCCGAGTCGTATGTGGGCGAGCATTGTCAGTGATCAGCGCATTACCTGCACCGAGCATTCCAAGCCTCTTGTTTGACTGGCCCATCGCAATTTCCGTAAAAGCTCTTTATCACAGACCGAACCTCGAAGGCCGTGGAAGAAAGAGTATGAGCCACTGCTGCTGCGCTACTGACACCGGTCGGTATATGATTGCTACGTCATAGATCTGTCATGCATGCTCATATTTCCCGGCTAAATATGTTTACTTTACATGAAGAGAAATAGGGAAGCATGATTTCTGGATGGTCTACGTGTTACATCATGGTACTTATCTTCTTGTCCTACGGGTTTATTCTTTTAGTATATTCCCATCAACCACCGAATTATTCCTCACACTTCCCTTTAAGTAAACATTTCTGTCCCTTCTGTCACAATTGTACTTCTTTTACAGATTTTTACCGGTGATCTTTTGGAGTTACATTCGGTCATTACTGTTTGTCTTTCTGTATCCTTCACTCTTTGAACAACCTTCTCACTAAATCTCCTGTTATTTCCTGAGAAATTTCCTTGAAAGTACGCGTGTGTCATCCAGTAGTTTTATCAACCCAGCGGTCCTCGCTTCACTTGGTGATGAATTTCTTAGCATTTCTGCTCCTGCCCCGTTTTTAGACTGTTCATCTTCTTATTCTTAAAAATCTCTTACCAATGCTTAAATGTTACACCAATAAATACCAATGGCTGTTTCCTGTATTCTTCGCTTGTTAAGCCATACAAATTATATACCTTTTCTGTTTGGTTTTCATGAAATGTCATGAATCAAGAGTTTATGAATTAAAAATTTTCCGTTAGTAAAGAATTCGTATTAAAATTTAATTCTTGTACAAAGAGGTGCTAGTAGTGTAGGAAGTTAATTTTCCCTATGAACAGGGTACAAAAGATGGTTTTTATACCATAAAAGGTCAATGATATCCAAACATTATGATCACTGTTGCGAATGAGTCAAGGAATAAGATAGAAAATCCCCAGTTTCGTCTGACTCACTAATACCTGTAACCGCTCTGCTAGGGTGTTCTTGAACAATATATTCAGTTTCACGGGATGAACTTTCACGTAATTTGCCACTAAATTCACAGTCCCAGTTTTCGAGTCCTTCGTCAAATTTTTCCTTGCTCCGCCTCGGATTTTGTACATTTTTAACATGTGATGAAAACAGAACTGTTTACTGACTGTGCCTTCCAGCTACAAATTCAAATACAACAATAGCAGTGACGCAACAAAGAGCTATCACCGAGGCTGTCACTTCCGTCAACCCACAGAATATCCGTCGGAGACAAATGTCACAAGTGCTTAAAATAAATTAGGCAATCAAATGAGAATTGCAACCAATAAATATCACTGGCGTCAATGATTGCACCGTTTGGTATGCGACTATTAGTGTGTCATCTTCTATGGAAGGTTGACGATCTTCAATTTAGATGCACCGACGCAGAACAGGGACATCGTCCTCAATCCGTACCAGTGCACGAGATTCTTCAGTGGCAGAGTTCGTCGTCAGTCAGTTCTTCTACATCCTTCTATTCTTCCCTGTATGACAAGTTGGGGGAATCTGTACTTATCATTGCACATTATATGGCCACAGTATTGATGATTCCTCAGTTTGATAGTCAATAACGATTTCAATCTTCCTTCTCAGTCAATCCAAATCCTCAGAAATCCAGATTCGGTCCGTTCAAAAATGCGAAGTATCCGTCTGTTTTATTTTTTTCCCTTGCAAGTTGCTTTACGTAGCACCGATACAGATAGGTCTTATGGCGGCGATGGGAGAGGAAAGGGCTAGGAGTGGGAAGAAAGCAGCCATGGCCTTAATTAAGGTACAGACCCAGCATTTGCCTGGTGTGAAAATTGGAAGCCACGGAAAACCATTTTCAGGGCTGCCGACAGTGCGGTTCGAACCCACTATCTCCTGGATGCAAGCTAACAGCTGCGCGCCCCTAACCGCACGGCCAACTCGCCGGTGTATCCGTCTGTAAACCGACACTTGGAATTCCTGCAGTAACTTGCAGAAAACCTAAACAAGAGCCCATCCTTCCATACAGTAACATGGGGAAATATGTAGGCGTGGACGCTCAGGTGTAGGTTGCGGTCAGTGAGCAATACCCTCACCTGCGTGAAAATGTTTCTTGCACGTTGGATGCGATGCGAACCAGAATTTATTGGATGCAGTCCAAATACTCGTGAAGGTAACATCCTTGGTGCGGCGTGTGGGCTCCGGAGAGAAGGCCTTAAGAGTTGCAGATCTACGGGTCTATGAGATGAAATCTAATACTAAGACGGCACACACACGCAGCCCCCGAACGAACGGAATTAACTAATGAAAGTTAAAGTCCCTGACTCGGCCGGAATCGAAACCGAGACCCATTGGACCTAAGGGCAGCAAGGTAATCATAGAGCCATAGAGCCGAACACTGGTAGTGGTGACACTGAGAGTGAGCTGGGCGTGGTCGTATTGCTGTTTACTGATGGCCATGAAGTGGTTTTCTTATGTTATCTTCAACCCTCACCGCGCGGTTAGGGACGCTCAGCTGTGATCTTACATTCAGTCGGGAGATAGTGAGTTTGAATCCCAATGTCGGCAGCCCTGAAGATGGTTTTCCTTGCTTTTCCACTTTCACATCAGGCATATGTTCTGGTTGTACCTTTTTTTAAGGCCGCAGCCACTTCCTTCCCAATTCTAGCCCTTTCCTATCCCATAGTCGCCGTAAGACCTATCTGTGTCGGAGCGACGTAAAACAACTTGTAAGAAAAATTTGTCTTGAATCCTCTGCAGGTGCAAGCCACCTTCACTTTATCTTATAATACATGAAGGTTCTCTGCTCGGTAAAAATAAAAACTCATCCCGAGGTGGTGCAGCTCTTTTCAGGTACACCCCCTATGGAGATGAGCTGTATGTACCATTTCAACCACATACCAGCCCTCCTGCCATTCGTGAATTTCTGGCAGTACCGGGAATCGAACCCAGCCTCCGAGGACGGCAGCTAATAAAACTAACCGTTACACTAGGTATACGGACTCTGTTCGGTTATTAAATAGTTTATGAACTGTTGTGTCACTGTCAACATAGTCAAAAGTGATGCGGAAATCACGAATAATCATAATGGTTGTTTTCCTCTGACTATCATCTTATGAATTCCACCTGCAACATTAAACAGGACAGGGCTTCTTCTGTGATACCGTAGAAAAACATATATGTTTCCTTATACGACCAATTACTTTGTGTAAAGGAAGCAGACTACACCTCACCATGCGATGTGCTCTACTCCCAGTGTTATGAAAATGTGTGAGCCAAATAATCAATTGTGAGCATATGGAAGTTGTTCACACATTCACCAACACCATCAGCGCGTTGACACTGAAGTGAAGTAAATATAAGCTTTATGCATTTAAATGCTAATGGGATAGCTCCGTGGTGTAATTTTAGAATTTAAATTGGTAGCAGTGGCAGTATTATCGACTGCTGTCGCCGCCGAAAACATCTGTGATATCTCTAATATAGTAACGGATATGCATGACTAATGAAATAGTTTGTTAACAGGTTTTTGTACGAGTTCATCAGAGGGTATGGAAGTGCGAATTAACTGCCACATGGCAGTGGGAATGACTCCTGTGGTTTTACCAACAATGGCTCTCACAGCGGCTGATCGGAAAATAATTGCAATTGACCGGGTTATTGATGATGATGATGATGATGCTTGTTGTTTAAAGGGGCCTAACATCTAAGGTCATTGGACCGGGACGGGTTATTAGGCCATGTTTTTGTAGCGTTTGTGCCGCTCCGGCTCGTCAGGTTTCAAGATTCTGCTTGGTAATGGGAGATCATCTAACAATATCACCAAGTTAGAAAATAAGAATTGCTAGCCTGTCTCTGTAAGGTAGCGTCTACTGACGAGCCGGAATGGCACGACCGCGACCACGACACAGACTGGCGTATTTACAAATGTACCCTGTACAGAACATGACTGCGGCTTGTTTCACACCCGAAATATAGCACGTTGTAGTGCTCCTTTGTAAACCACTGATCAGGCATCCCGTTCGCCACTATTGCAGACGAGACACTTAAAAGTAGAAAGTACGGCGCTGGCAGCCCACATGGTATAAATGATGTGAGTATAGAACTGGGATTTGATTTATGGATTTTTCCAATTGATGTTATACTCTATAGAGTAATGAAGACGTGAGCGACTGCATGAAGTCCTCAACAATGTGGTGAAATAGACAGCAGGCAGTGGTATGTTCGTAAATGGAATAAAAAGTCAGATTGTGAGTTTGACAAAGAGGAAACATCCTCCCAGTTTTAATTACCGCGTTGATGGGCTTAAAGTTTCTAATAGGGGTCACTGGAAGTACCTAGGTGTTAATATACTGAATGATCGTCATTGGGGTAACCGCACAAAGCTTGTATTTAGGTGTCGTAATTAGGGCGTAAAGAAGAGGACATATAAGTCTCTGGAAAGACCGCAATTATAGTTCTAGTGTATGGGACCCTCACCAGCAGAGAAGTGGATAACTGGAAAAATCCTAAGGAAAGCAGGTTGATTTGTTCCGGGCGTTACCAAAAAGTTGTACAGTTTGGGTCTGGGAAGAACTGGCAGAAAGGAGACGAGCTGCTCGACTAAGTGGTATGTTCGAGGCTGTCAATGGAGAGATGACGTGAAATCATATTAATAGACGAATAAGTATGAATGGTATTTTAAAAGTAAGAAATATAAAAAATATTAAAATAAAGCTGGAATTCAAGAGGAAAAATTCAATAAAATATTCGTTTATAGGAAGAAGAGTTAGGACCTGGAATGATTTACCAAGGAAAGCGATCGATAAATGCAGGTCAGAGGTGATTCATTATTGACTAAATTTGGTTCTACTGTGTTTCCTTAAATTGGAAAGTGTTTTAGAAATGTTCCGCCGAAATTGTATTTAGTGAAGGACTGTAATGAATATGTTCATCAACATACTCAGTTTCACAGCACGGTACGCTTGGCTTGTAACTGGCTAATACTGTTATGAAACCACCTTTCAGAGGTAGCAAACTTCAGAAAGGTGTGGTTTGCGCTACGTTCCCCAGAATTTGCTTTCAGTGTCTGAGTTTGTATAAGCAAATGCATTGTGGGGATGGATGGAGGGGCCACAGGGGCCAGCACTTAGCTCACGGACCGGCTACGGTCTACACTATAAAGTGCAATTAAGCCAAGTTTTAAATGAAAGATAAAGCCATTAACTTGGTTTACTCCCCCATCGCGCAGTACTTTGTAAGACCCCGCACTCTGCGGTCGCATTCCTTTATTTCTAACTCCTCCCACTACAGAGTGAGAAAAGTTTTAAAACCTCATCATGGTATTTAAAGGTTAATACTACTAATCAGTACAACCTATTCTATAAATTGCTGTCAGCCATTTCGCAAACAATCAGAAATATCTTTAGTGTTCCCTTGCATTGTGTGTATGAGTGTAATACTCGTATATAGCCCGCATCACGTAACGTTGGTCCCAAAGGGACTGTTTCTCCTCCATTGTTACCGAAGCTAGAGGGAGTACGTTGTGAGCGGTTTTAAGATATTACTATTTGGAATGGCCACATAGCGCTCACAGCCATTTCAAACAAAGTAGCTGCAGTGTCACAGAACGCAAACGATCATTGCCATGCCAGCTGCAGTAGTAAGTGATGACTGAACCCTGGATTCTTTAGAATGCAAAGTAATTTGGTTAACAGGAAGTGTCTCCTAGCCCGCTCTGTCGTAATGTAGACAAAGTAACATAAATTTTAGGAGTTCTGACAGGCCGTACCCCTATTGTTTATGCAAAGCTCATAGCATAATCGTCGTGGTGGCTAGTATACTTTTTACTCCCTTTACTAAGTTTGCAACCTATCAATGCTTAAAGATGCGGGCTCTGGCGATGATATTTGTGCTTACAAACATCACCATGTTCTCAGTATCAAGAAAACGAGGTCTTAAGCTGGAAGTTCGCGACCGTCTTACATTTCGATACTCCAAGATTGGCTTGGAAATGAAATCAGTTGAGATGTTGCACCCATCTTTACTGACAAACATGATGAGCTTTTAGATTCTGTAGGGGAGCTTAACGATGCCTGGACAGTTTGATCATTCACGCCCAAATACTCTTGCCTTTATTGACGTTCTAACAAATATCCAGGCAGAAGTACTTTAATACAATTAATATTATTATGAAAGCTTTTAATAGGAAAGAAGATTCCTTCAGGTACGCTTATAAAATAAAATAAAATATAACCACATTCCATGAAGGTCACAAGAGACCGTAATTTATTTTAATCTCGTCATGTGTAGCATCTGACGCCATCTACGGACAAAGTTGGTGCAATTGAACTACATGTTATTACTTTAAGAAATATATCACAAATTCTCAGTTCAGTACCGAATGAACTAAAAATATTATATCATGTCTGTAGAAAAAGTGTCACTAACATCGCTTAAAAGTCTTCATCTGACGACATATCAGTATTACGGGTTAGTCAAATGAAGTCCAATGGACAAACACACGTCGGATATTAGACAAAATCAATCCATTCTGCACCCAGACATCTTGAAAACGTATCATGCATAATATTATCTTCACACTGCGTGAACTACCCTCTGCTACTTCGGTGAGTTTTTGAATGTGAAAATAATTCGGCTCCATGGCTAAATGGTTAGTGTGCTGGCCTTTGGTCAGCAGGGGTCGTGGGTTCGATTCCCGGCAGGTCGAGCATTTTAAACATCATTGATTAATTTGGCTGCCATGGGGGCTGAATGCATGTGTCGTCTTCATCATTACTTCATCCTCATCACGAAGCGCAGGTCGCCTACGGGAGTCAAATCAAAAGACCTGTACCTGCCGAGGCGAAGTCCACGGACACCTCGCTGCACTAAAAGCCATACGCCATTTCATTTTTAATGTGCAAAGTGAATTTTTGTAGATTTCTTTCTTTTGACGAATTTAATGTACTCTTCTGTAGTTTTAGAGTTATTGTTATGCGCCTAACTTCAAGTTGCAGATTTTTGTCCTTCTCGCACCCAGATTATCTGGGAAGTATCTGATCATCTCAAATAAATAATAAATAATACTGATAACTGTATGTATTCACTCGTCGGGCTATAGATATGATGTACACGAATACAAATTTCATCGGAACTGTCAACAATCCGCCTAGAGACTTCGAAAATTGTGGATTTGGCACTAATATTGGTAGTTTTTTTTTAAATTAATTTTTAATGTTACCTCAAGTTTGGTTGAAATTGCAGCAGAGCTACGTTGGAGCATATACACACTCTTTAATTTTTATATATTGATACGATGGATTATGATAGAGCCTTCATGGCTCAGACGACAGCGCACAGAACTCTCACCGCAGGTTTCCGTGGTTCAAATCCCGGTCACTCCATGTGACACTTGTGCTGGACAAAGCAGAGGCGGGACGAGCTTTTCTCCGGGTACTACGGTTTTACCTGTCTTTTTTCATTCCAGCAACACTCACCAATATCATTTCATTTCATCTGTCAGTCATTCATAATTGCCCCACAGGTGTGCGACAGACTTCGGCAGCCGGCACAATTCCTATCCTGCCGCTAGATGGGGGTTTCAGTCATTACATTCTTAACCCAGTCGAATGACTGGGAACAGGCTCTCGATATTTTTTTCTTATGATCTTTCCTAAATTTACTATGGAAAAATGTCTCTAACTTTAATTCTCCTGATCCCCTTTACGACGAATGTTTTCTTTTATCTTATAGACGGGCCAGCGAATCCACTTATTAACATTACATTATCACTTAATTTAGGACGTAGGAAATAGGAATTTGTCAATACTAAAAATCACAGCTTGGATTCTAAAATAAAAGCTTGTCCTTTGTCAAAGAAGGGTCACATTTCTGGATATATCAAAGTAATTTTTAACATTTAGAAACTGCCTGCACAGTTAATTCACTGTGAGCTCGAGTTAAAGCTGCGAAGAGCATGAAACCTCTGCGCATCAAGATAGGAAGATCTGGATCTGACAAGTCTTCCTCCAAACTCTCGCTACTTGAAACATGAAGGCGGTAGGTGTGATCGATGTTCCAACAGTGGAGGATATCAGCTGGGATTATACCTGACCTCAGATGTAATGACGTGCAATGGAATTTTGAGAAATTTAATTTCTAATTGTAAGGTTTTTTTTTTTTGCTAGGGGCTTTACGTCGCACCGACACAGATAAGTCTTATGGCGACGATGGGATAGGAAAGGCCTAGGAGTTGGAAGGAAGCGGCCGTGGCCTTAATTAAGGTACAGCCCCAGCATTTGGCTGGTGTGAAAATGGGAAACCACGGAAAACCATCTTCAGGGCTGCCGATAGTGGGATTCGAACCTACTATCTCCCGGATGCGAGCTCACAGCCGCGCGCCTCTACGCGCACGGCCAACTCGCCCGGTCTAATTGTAAGTAAAAATACAATAGGAATGCAGCCCCTTTCATTGGAGATACAAGAATAATGTGCCTGTCTCTATTCCTATCCTATTTGTATAAGTATTATTACAAACGGAATTCTACTAAGGAATTCTACATTGTGTTCTAGGTGAAGTACTGTGCACGTTGTGAGTAAGATTTTATTAAATTGCATAAATCTTAGCTTTACCCCTGAAACACGACGTGGAAGTCACCATACGTCGCTTCTCATGTGAGGATTGGGTTAGGGAAATTGCATTGTAATGATAGGTCCCTTTGGCTACTGATTATCAAATCAAGTTGAGGAGCTTCCATTATAATGATAATAGCACAAAAACCCACTCTCCACCTGTCTTTTTACATCGTAAGGAGGACTAGCTCTGTGGTTTTCCCTAAGTCTTATAGGATCCGCCAATTGACGGAAAACATTTTTTTTGCAAGTTGCTTTTCGTCGCACCGACACAGATAGGTCTTTTGGCGACGATGCGACAGGAGAGGGCTGGAAGTGGGAAGGAAGCGTCCGTGGACTTAAACAAGGTACAGCCCCAACATTTGCTTGGTGTGAAAATGGAAAACCACGGAGAACCATCTTCAGGGCTGCCGACAGTAGGGTTCGAACCCACTATCTCCCGAATACTGAGTAATGGCCGCACTTCGGCGACTGCAGCTATCGAGCTCGGTTTTCTTACACTTAACCTAATACATTCTTACTAATATCAACAAAATTAATGATATGAATAAAATAATTGAACATATACAGTGGATTCCTCAACATTGTTGGAGCTAGTTTCTCGCCGCAGTAGTAGCGAAAGGTATAGTCCCCTGCTGCCTAAAGTGAGAACTGTGGCTCGAGCAAACTCATGGCTGCTGAGGGTTCTAAAATCTGTGAATGAAGTCGATGAATCAGTGGACTTTCTTCACTCATCACCCTCTAAAGTCAGACGAGTCCTAACAACCTCAAGATTTTAAGATCCTCTCTGAATAAATATGTAAATATATGTACTAAATGTCTCTAAGTGTAATTCAACCATAGCAGTTTTTTAGGAGTTTCGTTTGTATTTATTTAAGTTCTTGTATGTATGTTTGTATAAACGTATCTTAGATTTTGTTTAAACTTGACAAGTATTTTGCGAAATCACTTTATTTATTTTAGGTGTATTTGTCATATATCATGTTTTATTGAATAACGCATAATTGGGAAAATAACTTGTTGATGATAAATTTATCTACTGTATATACAAAACACATACTCTACCACATGAACACTAAATTGCAGTCACTAGAAATATCGCCTTGAGTTTAGATTTGAAGCGAATGAATAGTATGAAAAAGAGGAAGAAAATGATCTATAAACGGACGAGGGAAATAATGATGAACTAGATGATAGTGGTGCTGATTTTTGTTTTAAGAGGAAGTACAAAAAGGCAACCATTCTCTATAACACTAATCAAAAGGGAAAAATGGAAAGGGTCCGACACTTCAAAAAATGAAGACATCGGCCAAAGAAATATGAGGCCACGAGGGCCTCGCTAACCTAACACCGTTCGGACTGGAAATGAAAAAGAGTTGACCAACAGAAAAGATGTTCTCAAAGAGATTGAATGTTAGCCAGAAATATCTCAGTAACGTTCCGAAGAACTTTTTCTGGAGCAGCCAAACACAGTAATGAATGAATTAGTTTTAAAAGAAGCAGGGAATCGTCTGAACCCGATTACTTCGTCAGTATAATTATGCTTTTTGTGCTTAATTCAGAAGGTGTAGTGTGGCCTTCTGAGATCAAAGTGCCGGGTCCATTCCTTTGTAACCTGATCTTTGTCATGTAGTGTACCGCAGACCAGTTCTTCCTAACTCTGTAACAGATTACACCAGCGTTCTGTGAAGTCAGAGTTCTCTCACCTCAGCCAAGCTTTCGTAAACTCTATAGCACCGTCTACATACTAACATATGGTGTTACATGCTAGAAGAAGTGTCATGGAATCGTATTTCATATGGAACAAAGGATGAAGAGGTGGAAAATGACATCACAGACTTATTATATATCGAAGGCGAAACGTTAAGTCTCACACATCTTCTCTCTCTCTCTCCTTCAAATTCCCCTCCAGAGTACCGCTAAATTTAACAAATCCTTTGTTTGCACTGCATCACTTATCTTTAACGTTTTTAGGACCATTTCGCAAGTAACACTAACTGTACTGAGCTAAAGCAGTACTTAAAATTTGTCTTCCTAGAGGAGCACACAATGGGCCGAGATCAAGCATTCTTGAGTCTAACAATTAGGAATATGAATCTTTCTTAGAAAATTGTTTCTTTCTTTTAGCTTTAGATTATTTAGATTCTTGTAGTCTAAAATAATAAATAGGCCTAATGTTTTACTTTCTTACAATGTACGTTTTATTTTAACTGAATTTGGTGTCTGTATTTTAGTTTTTTAAGTTTAATGTTTAATTTAATATTTTCATATTATAGTTAGTGTGTTCATGAACGGGTATTGTATTATATGAAGACGCTATATAAAGGGGCTTTTCAGCCTCAGCGGTATGTAAATTGTCAATAAATTCAATTCAATTCAATTCGATTCTCCCTCCATCATTAAATATTATCGTGCTCCCTATGAACTTTCATCTCACTGTCCATTCTCCCGTTGAACGTCAAAGATAGGGGATAAAATCATTAGGAACTACTCATTATGGTCACCACATGGTTTATACTTTACGTCCCGCTAACAAGTTTTAGCAGTGTTGTGGGGATCATGGTGCCGGAACTTTGTACCGCAGCACTTCCTTCACTTGCTAGTAAATATAACGACACGAGGCTCGAGTATTTAATGACTTTCAAATACCATCGGGCTGAGTGAAAAGCGAACCCAGACAGGAGACCAGCGCTCTACTCAGCGAGACGTTATTGCGTTATACTGACGAAGTAATAAAAAACCGAGATTCCTTGTTATCTTTAAAACTTGTCATTTCTACTCTGCTGTAAAAAGCTTCTTCATATTGTGACTGAAATATTCCTACCTAATATTGAGTCTCCTTAATATATCGCCCTGAGAACATCTTTTCTCTAACAAAGAAAATCTTTCAACGTCAATTACGTCTTCAAAAGTCTCACGCCCAAAGATCTACATTCCAACCCATGAGCACACTAAACGTATAACTCCACACAGCATCTGTGAATTACATTTCTTTATTTACTGAATTTTTTCTTTCTTCTTATTCGCGTCGCGCTTTCTTTTGTATGCCCTTATTTCCACCACACTAGCAGCTCTCCCTCCCTCACTCTGGTAAACTGTAGGATTCCACATCCCAAAGACGTGAGTTCAAATCTAACAGATTTTCGAAAAGTCTACCCGATACTCCTGATCATATTATATTGGCATGTAAAAGATCTCTGGCGACACATTTGGTATTAATCCTATAAAGTATTAATTTAAAAAACAGCCACAGACTGCCCACCAGAAAGTCGCCTCACTGTCAATAGCTACAGGAAGAGCAAATGTCGAAATTGAATCACAGGCTGCCTAATTATTGCCTTAATCAAAATGCTCGAACATGTTTCACTCCATCCTTTCTTTATATTGCCCTTTCGCCTTTCCTTACTTCATCCATCGCTTATTTCCTTCTTTCCTCCTACTTTCCTTTCTCCATTCTTTATTCCATTTCTTCTTTCCACTTTCTTTATTACTCTCGTTCCTTTCGTCTTTCCTCTCCTCCTTACTTTATTCCTCCTCTTTCCTTTTTCCCTTCTTCCTCGCTTCATAATTCACTGCCTTCCCTTCTTTCTTCGTCATTTTCATCCTTCCAATTTTTCCATTTTATCCCTCCCTCGTTCTCTTCTTGCTTTCCTATTTTCTTCTGTCTTTCCATCTTACCGTTTCTACTTCATATTTCGAGTGAGATAGAAAGTAGGAATGACGGTGAAAAAGAACAAATTTTGAATTTATTGAACACAATCGGCCATGGGACAAATGATCCTTTTTATTTACCATCTACATGGATCGCGATATTTTTAGTTCAATATTACACGAATAAAACCGAAAGAGAAGCCTAAACTAAAATATTAAATAAATACACTAGTGTCCAAAAGTTAAGCATAAGTTACGAGTAAGCAGGGCAACAGGAAATAGACCGCAAATCGCACGACATATGCACCTACCAACTTACGTGTTCGCTCTGTATAGGAAAGGAGTGTTCCCTGCTTTGACTAGCGGCGTAACCTCAAGGTACACACAGCCAGTGCCCGCGTCCCATATTCCCTCAGTCGTGTTTGCCCTGTTATAGTGTGCGTGGTGTAGCCTCGTGGTGAACGTGACAATATAATGGCACAACGACGCCATTTGGACCCCGTTTTGCAGGGTAGAATACTCGGCCGTCTGGAAGCAGGCCACACACAGACCGAAGTCGCCGTATCCTTGAATGTGCCACAAAGTGTCACTTCCAGGCTTTGGAGACGATTTCGAGACACAGGATATGTTAGTCGTAGGCCAGTACCAGGGCAACCAAGGGTAACCACCCCACAGCAGGACCGATATCTGGCCTTAACTGCCGGACGAGATCGGAGTGCACCTGCAAGACAATTGTCGGCGGAGCTTGCAGACGTATCAGGGGTTGCCGTTTCCCGGTAAACTGTGTACCGGAGGCTCAGAAGAGCAGGGCTGTTTGCCCGACGTCCAATGGTGTGCGTCCTGCTCACTCCAGCACAGAGTCGGGCCCATTTACTGTGGAGCCGTCAACATCCAAACTGGACCATGAATGAATGGACTCATCTGCTCTTCACAGATGAATCCCGCCTCAGTTTGCAGAACGATTTCCGTCGCACATTAATCTGGAGAGAACCGGGTAGCCGATACAACACAAGAACATCGTGGAACGGGACCAGTATGGTGGTGATGGCGTCATGGTGTGGTGCAGCATACGGACTTGCACATCTTCATGGGTGATCCGATGTACACTGTTAACGCTCGGAGATACAGGGATGAAGTACTGAGACCACATGTTCGGCTCTTCAGAAGTGCGGTTGGTACAGACATCATCTCAATGGACGATAATGCCCGAACGCACCGCGCTGCTCTGGTGGATGGATTTCTGGCTGGGGAAGACATTCATCTCATGGACTGGCCAGCGAGTTCTGCAGCTCTCAATCCTATAGAACATGCCTGGGATGCATTGGGGAGGCGAATTGCATCCCGTCAGCCTCCATCAAGGACCCTCCAAGACTTTCACATTGCCCTTTCGGAGGAAGGGGATCGACTGCTACAAGAGTTCTTGAACCATCTGACAGAGAACATGCCACGTCGCTGCGAAACATTTGTGGCCGTTAGGGGTAACCATGCACCCTATTAATAGCATATTTTGTTGTGGAAGACAGTGCCAAGTTTTGTTAGTTGTTGTCAAATGTGTACCTTAGCTATCAGAACCTTTCCGACACTGTTGTTATGGACAATTTGTGTGACATATGGTGTGTGAGTCAGCTCCCGTTTGTTCAGCAATCCCTCTGACATTCCTATCAGGCGGTATGGCCTCGTTTAGTGATTATGCTTAACGTTTAGACACTAGTATACTAATTAATACAAAATTTTCTAATAAATTACATTAGAATTCTGGAAACAAAATTAAACATTATAACATAAAAGTAATACACAGTGGTTGATCTTAAGTAGCACAAACATTAAAATGATTTAAACATTTTCGAATTTGGGAGTCAAATAGAGAGAAGACTGTATTTGGAGTTCAGAGATGTGCTGAGATTAACTAAGACTGACGTTTTGAAGCAACGCTCCTTCTGCCTCTTGCGTGTGCACGGAATCTGAGACTAAGTGGCTCTAACTTCCGGAAGATCACATTTCATCCTCACTCCCTTCAAGGCAGATGCTCGCTGCTTGATGCTGACGGTCTTCGTGCTCTTCGAAGCAAGTACAGTTGCCTCAAGAGTGATCTCTTGGTGTAAGCAAAGACTGAGCTGGTTAGGATACAGAAATCTACTGTTCCTGCAGTGGTTGTATCTGATCTAATCATGGTGAAATAAATTCAGAGAAACTCGTTCTGTCTTGTATTCAAAAGCTAGAAAATTTAAACTAAGGTCCTGTTTATGTTCTTTATCTTTGTATTTCACACGTTACTCCAGTGTAAGGATTAGTACACATTCGTACTTATCTAGGCCCCTCTAGAATTCCACATTTTTGTACTGAGATCTGCTCTTCGGCATCATTTCTTATATATGACTAATATATCTACCAGGGTATTCATTCACATCATCCTGTTTTCCTCATTTCCTCTGGGTTTTCTGCAAATAAAACTGTATTGTCCAGTAGTCTGGTTCGCAGGTACTGCTACTACGCGTCTCTGATAGATTCAAAGGCAAACGAGGATGAAATACCCTTTAGACTGCACAGAGGATTTACGATGAGATAGCGTGACTCTAACTGCACGGCCATCTCACTCGTTGGTAAGAAATGTTTTTGACCCTATTATTTATACAACTTCCTTTACACAGGAGTAGAGCTGCAAGAGAATATTACTGATTCTGTTTTCTTTTTTCTTCTATGTTCGAGTACATTCAGCTTGTTATAGGTATCTTTCATGCCAGGGCTACAGAGTGTACGTTAAAAGTAACAGCATTTCAGGATTTACATTTGAAGTTTGAAAACAGAGACAGTATTAATTATAAAGTGTTTGAAATGAATAGGCTACACATATTTCACAAAATTGTATTTTTACTTTTAATAATCGTTTTCTTCTGCCAACTGTTGAAAATGAAATTAGGAACTTGTACACGCATGCACAGAAATGATGTCTCAACACAAACAAATCATAGCGTCTCCCCACCTCCTCACCTAAAGCATTGCTGCAGGTAGACATCCCGCTACAAGACTGTAGGGCATAATGGTGGATATATAGCAATACCCTGGCCGGAGAGAAGGTGTTACCTTCTAGTTCGCCCGCCCCTCCCCTTCCGGGAGGATAATGAAAACCTTTCCAGGTCCTAAGTCGCGACGCTCTATAGCAATACACACAATGTGCCTTCAACACTACCCGTTCACTCCCTTCCTTTCCTTTCGGTACTGGAACGAGGCAGTGCTGGTTCTTCATGTCGAGACACCATTTCTGTACATGCATGTATTATGAGGACCCGATTGAACATGACTTGTACTCTAACTTCTCGGCAAGAAAAATACATTTCATTATGGTAGTGGGGCCGATGACCTCAGATGTTAGGGCACTTTATACAACAAGCAACAAGCATTATGGTAGTAGGTTTCTGATATGAGTGAATTAATGAAAAAGTGCAGGTGTACAGGTAAATATTCAGCATTCCGGAGTTCGCTGTTCTCATCTAGTTTCCTCATTTTCCTTTACTCTTTGTTTGCAGCTATTGCTGTTACATCCCACTCATGAGTTTGGAGGCAAGTCCAGGGGAATTATATTTCTACTACTAAATTTTTTTCATTTTCCCCTTAAGGAGAAGTGGGCCTCCTAGACGGTGACGCCGTCTCTCAGGCCGGGAGAATTTTTTACGGTGAAGGAGATGTGCGGAGAAGGTGAGAGGGTTGGCCCGGCATTCGCCTTAGTACAGCCATTCTCAGGACAGCCGATTGTAAGGATCAGCCCCTTTCCGTCTCCCGAATGCAGAGACGTAGAGCCACAGCAGAGCCACGTCCACTCCTCCCTTGCTCGGTTGGCCGGTCAGAATGCAGAGCTGTTGGACCATTCGAAGCCCACTCTGTAACCGCCGACAGAATTATAATTTTACCCGCACAGAGGATGTGATTTGATATTTGCATAAACATTAAGGATAAGAAATTTTGTAACTCCCCGCTATTTAGGCAACTTCCCTTACACAACAGTAGAGTGTGAAGGAGATACTCATGTACCTTCTAGCTCGTTATTGCACGAAATTACCAGTCCTAGATATTACATGATACATGTTAATGGCTGGTATTTCACATAAAATGAAAGAGGAATTGATCTTAGTTGATGTGCTCTCCATATGCCTCGCAATTGACAATCTTGATGCTCTCTTCTGTTCTATCGACTCTGGCACTGTCGCCAACATTTCGAGGTCGTTCACTTCAGCTGTCTGTGGCACCCCGCCAAATGAGGTAGGGGCGCTCGTGAATTAACTTACTCGAGGACTTCTAATATTGTGTATGAGAGACAGACGAGTTAAGTTCTCAGGCACTACAGTGAAGCGCCTTACCGCAAGTGGAGTGAGACATTTTAGAAGCCTTACATGGAAGAGGTTCGAACTATTGTCATGTATTTCTTACTCCTCTTTAAAGCAGAATACTTCTATCTTTCCGTTTCACTCTTGTATTCTCGGTAAAGTATGTGTAAACGAGACTTCCATCTATAATTTCGAAATTATAAAAACTACTAAAAAATATTATGACTGATTTGAAAACATAAATGTCCAAATATGCTACCCAATTAGCTTCCAAGTTCACAAGGTAAAATAGTGAAATACGCACATGTGCCATTTTGTGGTGAAGTCGGAGCTTGGAGCGTACACTAACAGTAGTATTACTCGCAACGTAGACATATTAGCACACACTACGAAGTGTCGGTCATTTTATCTACGTGAGTTCTCTCGATATCTGTAATCATATCGGTGATAAAACTTGACTAGGTGTGTGCATAATTGTGAAATATTTGAAAATGTTTGAACATTTCTCAATATTTGAATTAAATTAATTTTAATTAAATAGGGTCCAATCCTACCACAGATATAAAATTAGAAATGATGACCTAAGGAGAATAAGAAAAACCCAAGATGTACCGGATTGGGAGTAAAAGAGCCTATGTACAGTCACTCAAAACAAAAATGAGAAAATGGTATTTTTAGACATATTATAAGCTTTTGGGCTTATACCGGGTCAAGAAAATGAAGTGAAATCCTTGACGTTTCGCAGAGAACTTTGCTCTGCATATCATGTCTATAAGTACGGGCCGTGAAAGCATCAATGGCAACAAATGGTATTTTATCTGCTGGATACCAAAGTCAGTTCGCTTTGTAATCCATAAAAAAGAATATTCATACTCGGGAGACTCCGCTCTACAGCAGTATTACATAAGTGTCCATGCACTGGAATGGCCAGGGGCTAAGCCGGCAACTTGTCCGTCCACGCCGTTAGTGGCTATGCTATCTTATGGTGATACGAACTGACTTTGTCCCCACCAATTACATGGTGAGCTCCCTATATTAATTATAGATTAGATCAGATTATTTTGTCTGGAAACCATTTGAACCTCGCTTGCATCCAACTGGAGATGTAATGAATATACAATAAAATCTCGCATAAGAATTACAAATATTAACTTAATGGAACACCAATACTGATGATGATTATGATATTTAAAAGCAATATTAATTTATAACAATTCAATTCTGGCTATTCAATAGCTACAAATATTCATGTTATCAGTTAGAATCGCTACTGCTAAAAATTTACAGTTCAGCGAATGAAAATATGACTTGAGATCAGACTAATATTATAATGTTTTTATTTTAATTATGATGCAGAAATTTCACTTGTTATTGAGGAGACATTGCTGGCAATGTTTCCTGAATCTAAAAGGTGCAGATTCTCTAGGTAGCTACTTACACAGTCGTGCTGTAGAAAGGATATAAGAGTCTATACATGGCGTGTGGTACGATGGCATGGTATGGACGAGAGTGTATCTGTTTTTGACCGTGCCAAGCGCTTTAACTGATAGTACTGACCTTCCAGGTAGCGAATTCAAATTTAAGTGTACCAGGCATACAACTTTTCCGTCCTGTTGTACTTTTCCTTAAATCTGCCTGCTTTCCAGGTAAGCTATTATATATAACCTATAATAATCCAGAAGTAATAAGCTTTCTAAAAAAATTACTTGAATCGGTTAAATGATTTCTGACATTTGCTTGCATAAGCAAACAAACTCACAACATTTCACTCTTTATAATATTGTAACTGGGTTACCGTTAATCCTGTGTAACATGCCATCGGGGGAGTACCAGCCGCGAGGATGGTGTATCGTGTGCACTATCAGGATTACACAAATATCTGCCATTAAAACATGTTTGTGGCTTAAAGTATACATGCGTAATGCGCAATATTTAAATACATAGTGTTCGTTCTCTCTGTAATGATGGCCAGCCTGGATACAGAGCACATTGCAATAAAAGGACAGTTTTATGAGCATTACTACTGTGGCAGAATTACCTGTTCTTATAATTCGCAGATGCTGAATTGTACACGGTAGCTAAGGGCATAAGATCCTTCTGTGAGTAGGATCGATATCATAACACCCATGGTATCCCCTGCCTGTCGTAAGAGGGTGCCCAGGTGCTCTGAATTTTGGAGAGTGAGTTGGCGACCACGTGGTCCTTGGCTGAATCATGGTATTGCTTCCACTTGTGCCAGGATCCTCACTTTTATCTATCCCATCCAACCTCCCTTGGTCAAATCTTGTTCTTTTCCTTACCCCGAATATATTATGTTGTGATATCTAGGGAGTCTCTCATTTTCACGCCCTTGCCTTTCTTTGGCCGATATCGTCATTTTTCGAAGTGTCGGACCCCTTCCCATTTTTCTTTCTGATTAGTGTTATGTAGAGGAAGGCTGTGAAGTTATTATTATTAAATAGTTTTGCTAAATATAGACCGTTGGAGGTAAAGATATGAAAAGGCCGCAATCAAGATAGGGGGAGAAATTATTAAACAGGTGAATAAGTTTAAGTATCTTGGAAGTATTGTGACTGAAGACCTTCACTCTATAACAGACATAAAAGCTCGAATTGCCTTAGCCAATGAAAGCTTCAACAAGAAGAAAAATCTGTTTTGTGGCCCGCTAGAGAAAGATCTGAGGAAGAGACTTGCAAGGTGTTACGTATGGAGTATAGCTCTATGTGGTGCTGAAACATGGACATTAAGGAAGGAAGTACAGAGAAGAATAGAGGCATTTGAGATGTGGATTTGGCGAAAAATTGAACGAGTAATGTGAGAAGATAAAATATCAAATGAGGAAGCTCTGAAGAGAGTGGGAGAAGAGAGGAGCATGATGACCGTAATCTAAAATAGAAAGAAAAACTGGACAGGGCATAATCTAAGACACAACACTTTACTACAAGTAGCAATTGAAAGGATGATAAAAGGAAAACGAGGAAGGGGAAGGAGACGATATCAGTTATTAGACAGCATTAGAGAAAGAAAGGAAGATTATGCAGAAGTGAACAAAAGGGCACAACAACGAGAGATATGGAGGTCACAGAGCCATGATTGGACCTGCCGGATGACAGAATAACCTATGATGATGATAACCTAAGACTATGATGCAGTATTTTTATTTTCATTTTCTCCCCAGAACTTCTTCATACGTTACCTGATCGCGTGACTCCGTCCCTCCGATAACACTCTCCGAGGTTGACGTCAAATTTGGTAAAGTGAAAAATCGACAGAAATTATGTGTCGCCGGAAGTCCACCCTGTTAGTTATGATGTCATCTGCGACCTTCAGTCTTTGTACATCGCACCGTATCTGTTCCAGCCAACCGGTAGAGGGTATTAATTTAGAAATGTAATCAAAACTCTTCTCAGTTAGCGCGTCGTTCTTCATTCTGCATGCACTCTTCGTCTTTTAATTGTCCCTGTTATTTTATATATATCTAGATAAATGTTTTCATTATTCTCTCCATCCAAATATCTTTATTCTTTTGTGGTCCAAAAATTGTCCTAAGTATTTTCCTTTCTTTTCCAGTTCTTATCGTATTATTAACTATATAATAAAAGAGTTTACTAAAAGCAGTCTTGGCAAATCTGTCCGTCTGTTCTACTCCATAGATTTGCTTCATTTCTAATGTATTCTCTCCTGAATCACCTGCCGATTAATCGCGAGACATTGACAGGTCACCAAGTTCACCCAACTTGACCACTCCAATTACTGCAGAGGAAGGTTCACCCTAACCCGCAATACATTCTGTACTTAGCAGGTTGCTAAGCGACTAACACTTTCATTAATATTCTGATATAATTACGTGATTTTCATACTTAATAATGTATTTGCATGCAGGCATGTTTGATTACTACCTGTCAAGCCAGAGAGTATACACTTCGTCTGATCAAGGAAGAATACTATTATCTGCGGGATACTCTTTGATTCTCTGACCTTACGCAGCTTCTAAATATACTTAACAGATGGAAGAATTTTCCTAATCACGTAGGCAAGGACGGGAAGTTATCAAGTCGACTAGCCTCCTGTATGACCAATAAAGCGCAAAGTCAACCTCTTGAAAAAGTGGCTGTCTACTTACGTTGCACTATCTCGGGCAATATCGTTTAAAAATGTTAAGATACAGATACGCCCGAATGGTGAATACTGTATGGAAAGAAGTGTTATAACCTACATTACAAATGAATCAGTTATTATGTAGCGGTATTAAATTTCATAAAACTATTGAAAAAACGGCAGGAAGAACATATGAATACGGCAGACATATCAAGACGAGTATCTGACCTAATTATAAGGAATGCTTCGGAGCAGCGCGTGTCTCCTTATTATTATTATTATTATTATTATTATTATTATTATTATTATTATTATTATTATTATTATTATTATTATTATTATTATTATTATTATTATAGAGTAAAAAGTGAAAATTGCGGAGATTTGATGACTTGGTGGCAAATCGTGCTAAATGAGCGGGGAAAATATGCAGAGAACACTGACTCCAACAAGCCAGCGAGCGTCGCAACGTTGAGGCGGCGTTGCAGGAAGCTCGCCTGTGATGCGCGAGTGAGGAAACAGTGGCAAAAGTATATCTCGTTACCATAGTCAAGCCATGTAAGAAACTGAGACGTACATTTGTGCACCTTGGTCCGAGGAAGTTAAACTGAATTTGCTCTTCCAATGTACAGTAATTATGAATCCTTCCAACTCTATAGCGATTCAAAAGTCGACAAACATCTGAGTACGTGTCTTAAATTTAAAATACGTGATGAGGGAAACAACTTCAGAACAGCGTCTCTGACAGAAAAAAAGAAAATAATCGATATCATTTGATTTGCGGAATTGTTCAGAAATACTGTAAAATGCACAGGAACATTGATGTTAGAGGAGCTCGACACGGATCAAAATCAGTACAAACGAGGGAGTGATTAATGATGACAACCAAAATAGAGATTTTCATCGCAAACAGCATCCAGCGCATAAGACTCACGCCGGCACGGGTGACGTCATGTTCGTACACCACAAGTGGCTAGTGATTGGGCAAGTCGGTCTCAGGTATGGCGTAAGGTTACGTATCACACCTGACAAATGCTACTAACTCAACCACGCACCCACAACTTGTGCAGGCATTATTGCGTGTGGACTTCCCTCTAAGGGAACGACTTTATCGTCCTTCATGCGATTATTGTTGTATGTCCCCTTCACACATGAGGCGATGTTTGGTATAGATTGCATAGTAAATCTCAACAACTGTTACTTATGCGGTACCGGTACATAGAATCCCCAGGGAATGCTTGAATAATCACCTTAGGAAATATTTACTGTACTATCATGTTTCGGTACAAGTTATCGATAATAATTTATAACATTTGTTTTATGTCTTTCTAACTACATTAGCCTAACTACTTTTGGAGACGTCGAGTTGCCGTAATGTTGTCCCACAAGAGTTATTGTATGTGCCAGCACGAATCTGGTGTATTCGAGCCCCGGACTGAGTCGTTTCCCTGCGAAGTATCAATACAGACCAATCTGAAGTTACTGCAGAACACTCCGCCTTTCATGGAAGATAATGTTTTATTGGTGCTATGACGGACCATGAGGCTGCTTCTGCCCAATTCCAATTCATCGTTCGCCGATATTTCAACTTATGGATGTACTCAACGAAGAGGCTTATGAAGTCAACCCACGTTAAGCCCGTTGATATCTACCTGCGGACGCACCTGAAAAATTCCATATACTCTGTGCCTAAATACAGACACTTCAACAACAGGTCAACCGCGCCTTCGTCACTCTTCTGGTACAAGAAGGAACGCTATAAGGGATGCAGATATCCAAGATACGACGTGTGGTTAGGGTGGTGGTGACTATTGTTTTAAGAGGAAGTACAACTGGGTAATTATCCTCTATTAACACTCGTCGGAGGTAAAATGTAAGAGGCCTGGCATTTGGAAGAATAAATGATCGAGAGAAGGAAGGCAGGGGTCACGAAGGGCGGGAAAATGAAAGACACCCTTGACCTCATAAACATAATACAGTCGGGATGATGAAAATAAGAAGGGAGGTATGATGAGGAGCGTGGTACAAGTAACCGGGAACAAGGCCAGGACTCAGCTATGGGCCCCACACTTGCCAACCGACGCTCCCTAGTTACGAGCCCCTGGGGCTTCTTTTAGTCGCCTTTTACAACCCCGCACACAGTAGTTTATGACGTGCAGGGGTGTGCATTGAAGTGCATAGCGAGCACTCCCAAAATCTCCATTGACGTAGCCAGAATGACTCGTACAAATATAGGCATGCATGTTGATGAGTTGCTCACTCATTTTTCACCCTACTTCTCTACTGAAAATCTGTCCTAATTACAACGTTTCTGTACATTTCCTAACGTATGTTAGTATGGACTGTTTGGCTTCAATCTGTACAGCAGTCCTAGACAAGGGCATGACGACTCCCTTGTGGATAGCACAGTGCTGCTGTTTAATGTTTGAGGTCTGCTCACCAATCATAAAGTTACTCGCTAACTATTGTTAATTAGATCGTAATGAGATCGGTAATTACACAAACAATTACCGCACAGTTGCTAGTTGGAGCACTTAATGAAAATTAGATTACGTGCACACTAACATGGGAATATGAGGCCATTACCATCAATACAAAACAGCTCCAATGATATTAACCAACGTGCTTTATACGTAGCTGAGACAAGAGGAAGGAAGATGAATGGAAGCATTTGAGATGTGGATTTGGAGGAGGATGGAGGCTCTATGTAGTATGTAAAATGTATCCGATGCCTCATTTGGTGTTAACCTGCCAAAATTAATTATAACTCTGTCATAGATAGAGCACTAGTGTTCACGAACCTTTGTTACCTGGCGGAGTGAAATTGACATGCGGGTAGCCTAAGTGGCAAGTGGTTATTTATTTATTTTAAATTCGGGAGATAGTGGATTCGAACCCCACTGTCGGCAGCCCTGATGATGTTTTCCTTGGTTTCTCATTTTGACACCAGGTAAATGCTGTGGCTGTACCTTAATTAAGGCACGGCTGCTTCCTTTCCACTTCTAGCCCTTTCCTATCGCATCCTCGCCATAAAACCTATCTGTGTCGATGCGACGTAAAGCAAATAGTCAAAAATGTATTTATTTATTTCCTCATGTGCACAATATATAAATACAGTGTAACTCAATATACAAAATAAGAACTAATCATTGAAGTATCTCTTAGACTATCAATCATTGCTGTTACAAAAGCAATCTAACTGTATGGAACGTGTCTATTAAAACTGCTCTCTGCATGCTTGTATTTAGATCCTTCATACCCAGTTCTTCTAGGGTTTTTGGGAAGATACCTCTCATTTATTATCCTTTTCATTTTGACCTACTTAGGACAACGGGTATTCCTTTGAGTCTTCGGTTTCTTCTTGGTCCAGAAAGCTTTAATTTTCTGACTGTGTCCACTTCGGTCTGGTGGTCCCTCTGGGACTGCTACTGGTCGGTCCTGTGTGGTGTTTAGTGGACTTGTTCAAGGTTCGATTGCGGTTCAGCAATCGATTTGATCTTGTAGGTTTCCCTCTACCTGTTGTGCTGAAGGTCTTCTTGATGAGACCGCAGGGATCCACACGGGCGAAGTGCGCACAGAAACCTAGTCGCCTTTCCTTCATGGATTTGATTATGTCTTCCTGTTAATCATACAGCTCATTGCAGTAACTCTTATTATTATTGCTAGTATTATTTATTTATTTATTTATTTATTTATTTATTTATTTATTTATTTATTTATTTATTTATTTATTTATTTATTTATTTATTTATTTATTTATTTATTTATTTATTTATTTATTTATTTATTTATTTATTTATTTTTCTGTTTGTTCTTTTTTCGATCAGCCCAGTATTTCATCAACCTTTCGAAATGGGATTCTTTACTTTCTTGCGACCGGTATTGCCGGCCCTTTTCCCGTTCGTGTGATCTTGGTTGTTTGTTTGATCTCGGGATCACCTTATTTTGTTTATTTTCTTCATGTAATAATTCTCTTAGCTCTTCTCTCTGTTGGCTTTCATTTATGTATCCGTAGAAACAGTCTTCTATTTTTAAATAATGATGTGATTTTCTCTTTTTTTGTAATTCAGTATGATTAATGTCATCTGAGCTTCATCGTATAATCTCATGAGGGTATACTCGTGGAGAGTTGATGGTTATCCACGATGCAGATTGGCGGGAACATTTTTGTTTGATCACCTGCCTCCAGTCCACTTAAAAGCGCGCGTGTTAATCTGCAAACTGTAATTTAGTTTTTGTTTGTTCTCATCTTCTGGACTCGCATCTTCCCTCGCCGTCAGACAAACAACAATCAAGTCTGTACTCTCATGCTGAGTACCGTACACAAATCTTCCCAATGTTGTAAATCGATAGGATCGGTAGCGATGAAATAGGACCACGTCCGTGAGGATTAAAGAGTTTTGGTTAGGAAACCAAACACTACTGTGTGGATTTGTTTTTCTAGTTATCAGATTAACATTGTTAAATTTACCATCTCGTGAACTGCTATTAAAGTAACACGCAGTAGAGTCATTAAGTACGTGGACTGGTTTTCTAGTGTCTCTGTTGTGCACTATAGCCGAGAGTTCGCACCACAGTTCTCCGCTAGTTCCAACAAGACGCAGTTGCGTGCATACAGTATAAGCAGAAGTACGGTCTAAGGGTAGTTGAATGTCAGCGGTGGAACCTGAGAATGTCGTAGTTTGAGCAACGGCTGAACTTCAAATTCTGCCCAAAATCAGACAAATTACCTAGCGAAACGTTTCTGATGATGAAATCAAAATCGTCAGGATCACCACGACGGAAAAAATACGCGAAGAGACAGGTCAAAAGATTATGTGAACCTTGAACTGTTAGCGCCATTCCACGTACATAATGACTGTACTACAGAGGTGTACACTGTGTTGCCTATACTGTACGGCCGAGTCCAAGGAGTTGTTGACTGCAGTGCACGCGTGTACTACATGTTGCCTACATTGTAGCCGCCAGTACACGAACTTATTGACTGTTACGGTATAAACTTCCTTGCAACTTTACGAGCTCAGATACTTCGGTAAATGAAATAAACCAAACAACTCCAAAATAGCCAATCATATCAAAATAGTCGATCATGACCTTCAATCACTCTGCTAGTACCCGAATTTTTGGCTATATAAGCTCTTGACTTTTCGCAAGTTCTTTACGTCGCACCGACACAGATAACCGACTATGGGATAGGAAAAGGATAGAAGTGGGAAGGTACAACCCCCAGCATTTGCCTGGTGTGAAAACACAGAAAAACATCTTCAGGGTTGCCGGCAGTGGGGTTCAAACTCACTATCTCCCGGAAACAAGTTCAAAGCTGCGCACTCCTATCCATTCGGTCAATTACTGAGCGATTTGATCATATGACCTATCTCTCTTGGTGCGCCGTAAAGCAAATTCTAAGAAAAGAACACAATATTTGAGCGGTACTCACCTAGGTACTACCCACGGATTCTCAGATTTGTGTTTTCGTTCCCCTCACCGACCTGTCTTCCTTTGGCGTTAACAGTAACAAAGTGACTGAGGTATAGTAACACACAGGCAGTCCCCGTGATGAATGACGTAAAAATGTTGCTCATAGGCTCGGCTCGAGTATGCGTTTCAGTGAGCTTTCCCGACTGATAAGAGCTCCTTCCGAACCGGCGAGGAAAGCAACGGTAAACTATCTCACTCCTCGTTTCCCTAGTACGCCTATTCTATTACACATGAGCTACGTATGACAGGTGATATTAGATCTGTAGAGGTTCCAACAAGCCTGGGGCTCAGGACTCAACGTATACGTTCATGTTCCGTTGTTTCCACATGTTGCCACGAGTGACGCGCACTAACGTTGGAAATAGGAAATTCTAAAATTATAAAATTACCGATTATTGGGATTCTAACTCCTCTAAAATGATGGATGCTTGTGTTCATATATCCAGCATCATGCTTGACATTTATGGATCCTCCACCGCTGGGTATGCGACAGTTTTGGTGATAATATTATCAATTTGGTGGACTGAAGTTCCCACATGGACACAAGGAGATATTTTACCATGACATGATAAACTGCTAAATACACAGCTTAATTTCGCCAAAGGTCATAATAGCAAGTAATTATACCGTAACTGTGCCAGCCTGCGGGAGAATGAAAACATTTTCACGTTGAACAAATAATTGTTGGACCCGATGGCACACAGCACTGGTTGCCAATATTTATTCGTCGTAGTTCCTCTGATAAGAGTAACATATGAGATTAACCAGAATGTATTTTACTAATGCCTCTTTTTTGAGACAATTCTCTTCATACTTGTTCTTCTATGCTCAGTCAGAGTCGATTTAATATGAAACTTTCCTCAATTGTCACAGCTGCGAAGGAATAGATTGTATCTTTCTAAGAGCTGGTTTTACCAACTTATTTTTTTCCTTTTTTCAACTGGTTTTAGGTCGCACTAACACATGGAAAGTTTTCTGTGATGCAATGATGAGAAAGGGGAAGATTGGTGTGAAAATGGGAAACCACGGATTCCATATTCAGGGCTGCCTACGGTGAGATCCACAAGCTCACAGCTACGCGACTCTAACGACACAACCACCCCCTTCAAAGTTATGATTAAGGAAGAGAGTTTTATGTAGTAAGTGAATGGTAGAGGTGGCGTGCTTTGCCGATTCTCCATTCCAACCCACCAACTGAACAGACTGAGTGGTCCCGGCTCTACAGCTCTGTATTCAGGAGACGGAGAGAGGCTGGTCCTGAGAATGGGTTTCCATGGTTTTCCATTGTCATGCACTAGCGCGAACGCCGGGACAGTTCCTATTATGGGGCACGGCCGCCAACCCACTCACCTTCTCCTTACACCGCTCCAAATATCTTGACCTGAGAGAAGATGTAACCTTCTGTCGTACCACTTCAGAGCATGGAATAAGAACAATGGCATCAGTTCAGTAGATGTGCGCGGGAGTTACCTCAAGACATGACTTAATTTTCAACATTTTTGAATATTCACAAACAGCTGTATCCTAAGATATGCGTTTTCAATCAGTCTGAAACTACTCATTACCCACATGTCGCGATATTTTGCGAATGGACGACAATTTTGTCTGATCATTGTTACAATGAATGTTCAATATCACCACTAATATCCTCAGCTCAGAGCGGTAGCAGGACGTTCCGTGTTCGATGGAGGATGTCTCGTGTGTATGTGTGGCCACTGCAACTAATTCCTCCTCCGAGTCCACAGCGGTAGAAAACATTTCGGAGTAGCGAAGTTTGAAGATCTCCTTCTCCACTCCCGTACGTACGCATGTTCAGTACACACTCAGTATTAGTGTCCGACGCATGCTTGTTTAAAGAAATATATTTATTCTTGTCTCCTTCATCATATCTATCAGTTTGGGCATTGGAGTGTTGAACACCCTCCCTGATATCAACGGAGAAATTTATCACGC
The DNA here is from genome assembly GCF_040414725.1 of Anabrus simplex. Lineage (NCBI taxonomy): Eukaryota > Metazoa > Arthropoda > Insecta > Orthoptera > Tettigoniidae > Anabrus > Anabrus simplex. The sequence goes on from NC_090272.1 coordinate 230,986,604, forward strand.
TCTTCTTCTTATCATGTTTCATACAGAATTGCTGTTTTTAGTGAGATTTTTTGCGTTTCACCAGTTTCTCATCTAGATCTTTCCCCTTGAGTTCTCCACGGATTAGCTCCATCCTTCTTTATTTCCATTGCTATCTACCGAACGGTCTTCCCCACGTATATCCCGTCCCTCCGTACCACGTGACCGAACCATCTCACCCTGCCTTCCTGCGCCTTCTCTGAACACCTGTAATTTTCACTGTCCCTCAATACTCGTTTAAGATTCTGCCATCGGCAAACATAACATCTTCATTTCAGCAACTTACATTCAGACAGCGTACGAAGAGTTGTGTATGTATTAAATGTCAAAAAATCAAATGATGAGATGCAAACCAACATTGAGATATGTGATGAAACTGTACAACAAGTCAGTCAATTATTGCTGCTTGGAAAGCGTTATCACAAGAGACAGTAGATACACCACGAAAGTCAAGAGGAGGATTGCCCTCACTAAATAAGCTTTCAGTAACATTGAAATTAAGAAACAAATTTTTCAAAATGTTTGTGTGGAGTGTTTTGTCGTATGGCTGTTAACGTGGCCTTTGCATTTTAACGCGAAACGCCGTGAAGGGCAGTGAAGTGATGTAATTAGAATTGCTTGTTACACGTTAGGTATGAATACTGCCTGAAGCATGTTACGGCCGGTGGTATAAGCCGAGAGGGCTATCTAAGCTACTATCTACTTCACAAACAACGCACTGTACTTCATGTTCCTCCCATGGGCAAACCAATCGCTAAATTAATAAATCACGTTTTAAAAACTGTGGACATTCATCCCTACCATCATGCATATTCAGCCTACTTACCACTTTCGACATTTCACTTGTACTCTTATCTACCTATAAATTGCAGGGTGTATCGAAGAGCCAAATCTCAGATGGAAATACAGAATACATTCTATCAATAACTATAATTCACTAGCTTAAATAGTAATGGGTGGAAGATATAGTAAGTTTTCTCACCAACATCTGTTGCTACTGGCTGTTCACTAGCTTATCATCGAAATCAATGATCCTCTCCATTAAGGGAACGTCCTCACGAATTTAAATTACCTCATATCGTTACACACAGTAAGCTTTTTTACGTAGCTGTCAGCTTGTATTCGGGGGATAGTGGGTCAGAATCCCCTTGTCGGCAGCTCTTTAGTTTCCTATTTTCATTCTAGGAAAATACTTAATAATAATAAAGCCACGGCTGCTTCCTCCCCACTTCTAGCCCTTTTCTATCCCATCGTCGCCATAAAAACCATCCGTGTTAAAATTGTGCGTTTTTTAAAAATACGTTTCCTGGTGAGACATCAGAGAACTGCGCCGTTTATGTAAAAATCTATGTCCCACCCAGGCGTTCGATTCACAGCAGAGTCGGGCGTTGTAACCGCGTCAGATTAATTCTTCTGGTTCATGGACTGGGTATTTGTGTTTGTCCCAACACTCTATTGTTTATATTCACACAACGCACCACACTAGCAAACACAACAGAAACACGCAGTAGTAATTAAATCTGTCCACGTAGGGTTGGCGTCAGGAAGGGCACCCGGACGTAAAGCAGAGACAAACGGCCGTACCCTCCGATCTCACAGGTGTTGGAAAAACGGAATAAGAAGAAGAATATCCCATCCTGACATCATAGTCTTGTTTTTATATAACATATCAAGAATTTGTAAGTTTGAAATCCTTATCTCAGGTTTTCAATGCGATATGTTAAGTTTGCACAGATTCCTGTTGCACGCACGAAGGCGATATTTATGTTGGAACAGCCAGGAGCTGCGTACTCGTAAATTGTGTATTTAATTCATTTTACTTTCCGCCTCACAGACCTTTGAAACGTTGTAATTTAATATACGGGATGCTTTGAGCGTGCATGGTAGGTTTTATATGAAGTCCTCATCAATGTATTTCGCAATACTCGGTAACGTTTCAAAACTGGAAAGGGGTTTTAAAAATAATTATGTATGTACCATTCTCCTGCCTTTAAGCTGTATTAATTGTTTGGTTTGACTCATCGCAGGAGTAGCTTCGAATAGTGCCCAGTACATGGCAGTTTTATTGAAAATAACTGGGTTGGTCGGATTTTATTTTAGATTTTGTAAGGAATTGATGATGATGATGACGATTATGATGTTTGTTATTTGAAGGGGCCTAACAGCGAGGTCATCGGCCCCTAATGGTACGAGGTGCAACGAAATGCAAATCAAACTTCAAAATATATCCAGTGACAAGAATCTAAATCGAATGATGATGGAAACAATCAGTGGATCGAATTCACAAAGCCATAAGTACTGGGGTGATGTTCGTTACCTAAAGGGTTCCAAAATCCAGGTCACAGGCCCCCTGATCGCAGGTAACGTAGACCCATGGTTTTCCATATATGACGCGTAGTGTCATGGTTCTAAGATCATGATCCCTTTTACTCGCCCCTTACGACAGGTTAATGTATTCTCCATCCATACGTGTTTGTAAGGAACTAAATGCATCGTCATTATTGGCATTGTCTGTTTGATGCTATGATTCCTATATTTAATATTTCAGAATCTCGCTTACGGACGCTGACTAGAAATGCTTTTACCAAGGGGAGTATACATTTTGTTGCAGGGAGGAAGCTTCGTAGGCATAAAGAAACGAAATAGAAATTACTACCATTATCTATATAAATACAATTATACATTGCTTCTATACTTTTCTTTAGACCGAAGATGTTAGTATCAATATTCAAATTCCACATTTATATACTTTATCACATTTTTTCAAAACCTTCCTGGGTCAGCCGGCAGTGCACTGGCCTCTCACCGCTGGGTTCAATGGTTGAGATCCCGGTCACTCCATTTCAGATTTGTGCTGGACAACGCGGAGGTGGCGCAGTTTTTGTCTTCGGGTACTCTGACTTCCCACGTCACCTTTCATTCCAGCAACAATCTCCTTAATTTCATCTGTTAATTCTTAATCATTGCCCCAGAGGAGTGCGAAAGGCTTCGGCAGTCGGCACAGTTCCTATCCTCGCTACTAGATGGGGCTACACTTATTTCATTACTGGCGTCATTTATTTATTTATTTATTTATTTATTTATACATACATAACAGGGTATATCCCCAATTACAATGGATGGTACAAAATACATTCAATATATATAACTTATATATATATATAAATGGTACCTATATATACAAAATATTATATAACAATTAAAAAACCAAGATTGCCTTGACTAAATTAAGAATAATTTAAACACATTTTCAATAAAACATACAAACATATAAAGTATTAAAGTTAAGGAAGATAAAACAAATAAGCAGAGAAAAAAGAAAAATATTCATAAGAACAGCAAATACACGAACACATATACATTTGAAAAATAATAGTGGCATTACATACATCATATTTCAGTGCTGAATTTTCTCCAATTAATTATTCATTATAACATAAATATTGTTTTAACATTTTTGAAAATAAAGGAAGTGATAAAGCAAACTCTGCTTGTCTGCTGTCTGAAGATATCCTGTTATATACTTCACACATTCTTACAACAGGTGAATTTTTATGATGTGAGGTGCTTGAGAAGGGGCAGTAAAATGTTTGTCTCAAACGAAGAGTTACCCTCTTGGTATTGAAGTTCATTCTTTTAAGAAACTCTGGTTATCTAATAGTCCATTAACTGTCTTGTAAAGAAATATCTGTTGAGCTAATATTCTACGTGTACTGAGCTGCATTAAACCAAATTCATTTAATAGAGTTCTATAAGAAACTGTTTGATGATATGATGATCGGTTATATTTTTTAAAATATAAATATCGCAAAAATTTGTTTTGTATTTTTTCTATTTCGTTAATTGTACACATGTACTGATGAGTCCACACTACAATGCATATTCAAGTTTACTTCTAACAAGATGACTGAATTAGATTTTTAAAGTATATTCATCCCTAAGTTCCCGAGTATTTCTAATAATAAACCCTAATTGTTAAATCCATCATTTGTAATTTTGTGAATATGACTGTTGAATGAAAGTTTTGAATCAAGCATAACACCCAGATCGTTTACTAAATTACACCTCTGCAAGATCTCACCATTTATACTGTACTTATTCACAGTCACATTCTTATTACGCGAAAATGTGATCACAAAACACTTTTTAATATTGAAAAAAGCCTGTTTGCAACACACCATTTGTAACAGTTGTTCAGATCGGCTTTCAATTCCATAGCATCATCATACCCGGTAATTTGCCTATAAATCTTTAAGTCGTCAGCAAAGAGTAAGCATTTTGAATATTTTATTACATTCGGTAAGTCATTTATAAATAATAAAAAGAACAACGGACCAAGGTTTGAGAACTGAGGGACTCCAGAATTAACTTTGAAGCTGAATGAAGTATTTTGTGCGTAAGATACAAACTGGTTTCTGTCTAATAGATATGAAGAAATTAATTTCAGAAACTCAGAAGATAAACCAAATAATGATAATTTTCTCAAAAGAATACCATGATCAATTTTATCAAAACGTTTTGCAAAATCAGTATAAACTGCATCGATAGGAAGCCCTTCATTCATTGAATCAGAAATATCCTGAATAAAGTTCATAATATTAGTAGTAGTAGAACGCTTGGGATAAAACCCATGCTGAAATTCTGATACGTATGGTTTGATATGATTAAATATTCTCACATAGAGTATTTGTTCAAAGAGCTTTGCTGGAGCACATATTATTGAGATAGCTCTGTAGTTCTCAATTTTCGAACTATCACCAGATTTAAGAATCGGAGTAATTTTACTTATTTTCGAAATTTTAGGAAATATTTGCGTCTTTAAAATTGAATTATATATGGTACATAGTGGAACCATTAGCACCTCTACACATCCTTTAATAACGTAAGGAGGTATGTGATCAATTCCCGCCGATTTAGAAGCTTTAAGTTTTGTTACTGCATCTTTGTACTCGTCTTCGCGTATAGGACCCATCTGCAAACTATGAGCAGTAATCATTGACACTGACTCGGAGGCTATACATAAAGAAGGCTGGGGTGCATAAACAGTTCGAAAATAACATGCAAACGCGTTGGCTATTCATTGCGCAGTTACAAAATGGTTTCCACCATATGTCATACACTGTTTGAACAAACTATTATTTCGTTTACTTTTTATGAAACCCCAAAACGCTTTCGCTTTTTTTTATATTATCCTGTGACTGTAATATATACAATTTATATGCCCTTGCATATATATATGCTGTGGATTTTCACTTTTCATCACGCATTTTTATAATAAGACCAATTCACGATTATTAATCATTTGATTTCTTCTTTCTTCCTTAATCGGTTTACCCTTTTGATTTTTCCCTCGGACTCAGCGACGGATCACACCTCTACCGCCTCAAGGGCAGTGTCCTGAAGCGTGAGACTTATATTCGTGGAAATGAGGACCAGTACCTCGCCTGCTGTGCTGAACAGCGGTCTTCTTGGGGGATCGGAAGATTGGAAGGGATGGACAAGGAAGAGGCCGTGGCCTTAAGTTCGTGGGAAACATTTCGAGGATGGCTGAGGTGGGAATTGAACCAGGGCCTCCTGGAATGGCAGCTAATCACGCCAATCACTACATCACAGAGGCGGACAGTGGTAATTTCACGCACCGTAAACAATATTCTACGTATATAATTATTGGTCAAAAGTGATTTCATAGAATGTGAGGATATTATTGCAGAAGGAAACGTGTCACTCTCTAACTAATGTTATAGAGTTCTATTTCCCTACTAGGTATGAAAATGTTGATCATAGAGTTCATTAGCGGGTGAATTTCAACGGGCTTGTCAGAATTATACGTAATAGCACCTTCTGGCTCGACAAGGAAAGCTACGGGGAACTAACTCTCTCCTCATATCCCCAGTACGCCTCTTCAGTGACATCTAGGATATTTATAGTAGGTGATGGTAAAGCTGATGGAGATCCAACCATCCTTGAGGCTGAAGACTCAACATACGTCTTGTCACCCTAGGTTGCAGGTAGGTCTCTCAGATGTCGCGATTCGTCTGGACAAACCCCACAACTTGAATCTTACCGTATGAAAACCTGATCTTTTTCCCGTTCTATTTTTTCATTTCAAGTTACACTTCTGATAATTTCCTAATAAAGTAGAGATCATAGTCGTTGTTTCCAGTTGTAATACTTCCTATCACAGTCTAGTCTAAAATTCTCAACTTTACAACTTCATTCTCGTAAACTACTTGCTCATGTACTGAGGAATGTTGGACTGAATTGCCCCAGAATTCAAATAGGAGTATGTACTTAAACATGGAGCAGTGACTTTCTACATCTAGTCTGTCTGCCTCACGTAGTCTTGGGTTATCAGGGTTGTTTTAACGAAAGGGTGAAACACAGCGTCTATTTCAATTTTGATCAATCAGTCACCACTAATCTTCATTTAGAGCAGTCGCCCAGGTGGCATATTCCCTATCTGTAGTTTTCCTACCTAGCCCTTTTTTTGCTACTTGCTTTACGTCGCACCGACACAGATAGGTCTTATGGCGACGATGGGATAGGAAAGGCCTAGGAGTTGGAAGGAAGCGGCCGTGGCCTTAATTAAGGTACAGCCCCAGCATTTGCCTGGTGTGAAAATGGGAAACCACGGAAAACCATTTTCAGGGCTGTCGATAGTGGGATTCGAACCTATTATCTCCCGGATGCAAGCTCACAGCCGCGCGCCTCTACACGCACGGCCAACTCGCCCGGTCCTAGCCTTTCCTTAAATAATTGCAAATGATTTGGAAATTTATTGAACATCTCCATTGTTAATTATTCCAGGCCCTAACTCCGATTCCTATAAGCGAAAGTTTGCCCCAATTGGTCCTCTTGAATTCCAACTTTATCTTCATATTGTGATCTTTCCTACTTTTAAAAACACCACTCAAACTTATCGTCTACAAATATCATTCCACGCCATCTCTACACTGACAGCTTGGATCATACCACTTAGTCGAGCAGCACCTCTCCTTTCTTCCAAGTTTTCCCAGCCCATACTTTGCAAGATTTTTGTAACGCTACTCTTTCGTCGGAAATCACCAAGAACAAATCGAGCTGATTTTCTTTGGATTGTTTACAATTCTCGAATTATGTAATTCTGGTGAAGGTGCCATACACAGGAACTATACCCTAGTTGTGGTCTTAACAGAGACGTATATGCCCCCTCCTTTACATCCTTACTACAACCCTTAAATACCCCCATAATCATGTGTAGACATCTATACGCTTTATTCACAACTCGCATTTGTAATAGTGAATACATTCCTCCACATTCTGTTGGCGTCAGGAAGGTCATCCTGCCGTAAAACTGAGATAACTCTATACAAAGTTTAACCCTAGGTAATTGAGATAACGGCCGGAATAAAAAGAAGAAGAAGACAATGTTGCTGAAGGTAATGTGTTTCACGAGCAGTAAGTTGTAAAATTAGAAACAACAAAGCACTATTACAATACTGTTGGTCTCCTGTCTGAATTAAGTAATCTAAGCAACTTTTAGAAAATATTATGGGTCGATGACCTTCGATGTTAGGCCCATTCAAACAACAAGGATCATCAAACAAAGAATATTATTTTCGTTTGTGTCATACTTCCAGGACTTCATGTCGTACTAGAATTTGCAGATGATTATATGTTACATTCAGGAATTTATGCGAAGTAACTTGGCTCTGTTCACACCTTTAATGCGCCATATTAAAATAATCCTCTCTTACGACACCCCGGAGTAGTAACGAAAATATGAAGAAGCTGAACAAATTCGGGAGAGAATGAGGACGTATGGTACAGTCCAAAGTTGAGCGAAATTCGCCGTGGTTCTCAGGTTGCACATTATTGTATCTCTGACCACTGGTGTGGCGCTCTGACGTTGATGATACCTCTCTTAATATCTGCCCTACCGCAAAGCATAGTTTGCCCACCTTGGAGTGACATCCACAACATGCCCCATGGGCACTGGACTTATCCAATTGTTCGTAACCATCTGAGTTATTATCCGTCGAACGATAAATATGTACATGGCATGAAGGAACAGAAATAACATGTTCTTGTCATATACAGTCCTTTGAGAGACCTAATGTCAAGGAAAATATTTGGGAATAATCTTCCCATAAATACCAAATCCATGTGATTACCATGACATCACAGACAGCTGATAACACAATTCTGAGTGAGTAAATTCCAAATACATAGTTTACTTGAAATAAGTCCACCAATTTTCCATTAGGTGGGGTTAATTTTCAAGCCGAGAGAAATATTATGCATCCTCTGATTTTCTCCTGTTATGTATCCTTCAAATAACTGTAGGTCTGTGAGGGTGTCCGTCACTGGCTGAAGACCATGAAGCCCGTAGAAAATAGTAACTTTCTCCGTAATTTGAAGAGTAACAGAAATTTTGAACCTAACAAAAATCATTTAAAATGAAGGGGCATTTCACATATAGTCCACAGATTTTACATATAATCAATAGCGTAAGAGGAAATTTAAAAAAAAAACTCTCCTTGCCTCCTAAAGAAAATTGAAAAAATCTCTGCTGGTCCTCCTATGAAGCCCAAGTCTGTTCAGTGATTTTTAAATATATGCATATCAGAACATGCTTCTGAATGAGTAGACTATAAGTATAAAGTTTGGTCGACATATAATCAATAGTGTACGAGAGAACTGAAAAAAACCTCTTCGAGTTTACCTATAAACCCCCTGTGTATTCAGTGAGGTTTAAATGATATGCATGTCAAAACCTGTTTGGAACAAACAGACAATAATACAGACAGACACGAAAGGTAAAAAATACTGATATGATCTCGTATCAATATTTGCAGAAATAAATAACATTACAGAGATCAGACCGTTTAGAAACTTATTTATAAGATACCTTTTATGTGATTATTCCAATAAAGATCTTTCCTTATATTAACACCTAGGTACTACCTTGATCTCCGAAAGGAACTTTCACCCCATCATCGCAGTATTTAAAACTGAGAGGACTTTTCCTATTTGTGAAACTCACAGCCTGACCTTTCATCATGCCATTGCCTGCTGTACATCACACAACATTGTCGAGGTATTTTTCCAATTGCTCACAACCTTGTAACTTATTTACTACTCTATAGAGTGTAACTTCATCATTTAAATATAAGGAAACATAAATGAAAACCTACAACCTGTTTTCCAGTCATTGACCGGGTCAGGGATGTAATGAATGAAGCAGATATAGGCTGTCAGTACGATGGGGTCGCCACTCCCACAGTGATTTATTAATGAATGATAGATGCAATGAAATGAGAATGGAGAGTGTTGCTGGAATGAAAGGTTACAGGGAAAACCGGAGTACCCGGAGAAAAACCTGTCCCGCCTCCGCTTTGTCCAGCACAAATCTCACATGGAGTAACCGGGATTTGAACCACGGTGAAAGGCCGACGCGCTGCCGTCTGAGCCACGGAGGCCCAATAATACTGCCTTGAGAAATTTCCCTCTTAATGAACACAGCATCAGATAAAGCTTCACCTACTCTAATTCACTGAGTTCTATTTTCTAGAAACAGAGCCACCCAATGAGTAACTCATTTTTCTAGTGCAATTGCAGTCAATTTTGCCAGTAGTCTCCATTGATGAAAACTGTCAAATTGTTTAGATGGGTCAATCGCGACACAGTCTATTTGACCTCCTGCGAGCATAAAAAAGAAATTAAAAACAAATCGGTTGAAGCATTTCACTTTACTACAGTAACAACCAGCTGCCCGACAAATTTTTGGTATTGTTCCCAGTTGCCATATGATGACTCAGGAAGCCTGCAAATGTTTAATCTCGCTAAAACAACGAGCAGACAGATCCGTGACGATACTGTTTTAAATTAAATCTCTGAAAATGGCAGTAATACTTTTAGAATATGGTATTTAAAGAATTTCGTTACTAGATTTGAGGACGTTTGTGCCCTAAATTGCAAGAATTCTTTGTGCAAGGAGGTATTCATATTTGTACATACACTTCTTGACTATCAGGCATCGTCATTCTAGTAATACGGAGGTCAGACTTTCCACATGCTGTCCCAGTTGTTCCATTCTGTGAACGTGCGTGGATTAAACAAACTCTTCTTCATGTGTTGCCAGGGTAATATGCAGAACTTATTATTTGTGCTACCATCATTCACGTCCTTGCTCTCCTCTCGGCTCATTTAGCTAATTCACCGCGCACATTACAGGATAAAGTAGGGACGTAGAGTGCTAAGGAATACTAGATTTTATGGTCCTTGTATGAATAAAACCGGTATTAGTGTACCGACCTTCTCAAGTCTCGTTAGGAACTTCGCTGAGGACCAAGTTGTAAAAGAAACTGAACATTTCATCTTTGAACTTTAGTTAAATTTATAAAGTACACAGGTTGGATACTACTCAATGTGCAACATTTTCAGATATACTAGTTGACCAGTTCCATTAAACTTCCATGAAGTAACTTGTAATGATTTTACTGTGTACAGCAAGCGCTAAATGGCTAAATCTCAAGGCAATACGCCAATGAAGCAACAAAAGACAGTCTTCCACACACAATAACTACCACGTCAGAGAACACATTACAAAGGGTTTCCAATAGACAAAGGTCACAGCTCCAGTATTCCTAGACTACAGCCAGATATTCGACAGAGTCCACTACCTAAAGCTCCTCTATATAATCAAACTAAATCTCCACCCAGCTTAGGTTGAGATCATAAATCAGTACCTAACTAATAGAACATTCTAGATAAACATAAATGGCTTAACTCGACCCTCAAAAGCATCCATGCAGCATCCCACAGGGCATTATTATCGGCCTAATTCTTCAACGACCACCACGCTCACAGAACAACATCACAGCCATCTACGCCGACGATACGGCCATGTTGTCAAGGAATAAAAACACAGAATTGCACAAATTACTTGCAACATCACCTAGAGGTGTTCGAACACAGAGTGGAAAATCCAAGTCAGTGTTCAGTAAACCAAAGAAGTATTCTTCACTCGCATCCACACCGCACCAGCTAAAGAACCTGGGTTTGACGCTCGATCACACACAGAGACTCAGCAGTCTTTCGCAGAAAAATGTACAGCTCATGTGCATAACATATATTAGTCCTATACTCACTTGTACATCCATACACAAACCACAAAGAATGCATAACCCACTTCTTCACCTTGGCGTTAATCCTTTAATTGCTAGACTATATCATGTATTACCATACACTAGTGCTAGACTTTATTGGTCATTTTCATGCTGTTAACAAATTGCTGCGTAATTATAGTATACTGCCCGGAAGAAAAATACCTACACACATAACTTGAAGCTTACACATATTAGTTCCTCGACCTCTAGTGCTGACATCAGCGTATTTATTTGCAAAAACGTGTTATCAACTGCAACTCTATTGCTGTTTGTTGGTATGGTTTTGTGCAAAAGTTGTGATATTACAAGAACAAGATTTCATTTATAGGTCTATGCCTGTTCTGGGTAGTGACCAACATGCATTGGTCTAACACGTCAGGGCACTTTGACGCGTGAATAATTACATTAGGTTATCAATATAGTAAAAATGTTTAGTAAAAACTACTTTATCCTGTACATTCGTCCGTTCTACCGGACTGATTTACATTAGTTTTGTTCTATTCTCTCCGGAATTACCTCCGGTGAAACGTCAGGCATTGGTAGGTCCCTTAAGTTCAGTCCGCTTTGAGTAATCATAAAATCAAATCATTAAATGATCAGTCAAATTATTGAAATAGAAGGCTTACCCTAATCCCCAATACATTTTGTACTTAGCGGCTTGCTAAGTGATTAACACTTTCATTAATATTCTCATATTTGTGATTTTCATTCTTAGTAATGTGATTCACTACTACTTGTTAAGCCAGAGAGTATATACTTCCTCTTATTATGGAAGAATACTATTCTGTGCTAAATACTCTTAGGTTCTCTGACCTTCTCAACACATGGCAGAATAAAGTACATGCTACTAGGAGACGTACTACAGACGGGAAGGTGTCAAGTCGACTAACCATTAATAAAGCGCAGAGACAACACTTGTGTCACAGCACTATCTCGGGCAAGATGGTTTGAAAATGTTACGATCCAGATACGCCCGAATGGTTGAAGCACAATGGATGCTGTATAGAAAGAAGTGTTATAAACGAATAAATCAATTATTATTATTATTTTTGCTAGGGGCTTTACGTCGCGCCGACACAGATAGGTCTTATGGCGACGATGGGATAGGAAAGGCCTATTAGTTGGAAGGAAGCGGCCGTGGCCTTAATTAAGGTACAGCCCCAGCATTTGCCTGGTGTGAAAATGGGAAACCACGGAAAACCATTTTCAGGGCTGCCGATAGTGGGATTCGAACCCAATTATTATTTACCGCCACTAAATGTTCATAACACTACTGAAAAGGGCAGGCAAAACAATATGATTATGAGAGGCATCTCAATCTGACCTATTTATAACGGAGTAGCACGAGTCCACCAGTAGAAGAAAATATACTTCTGGTAGATAATCTTGGACAATATAAACGTGGTGAAAATTGGAATTACTGAAGTTAAAAGCTAACAATAATTTATACGATTTTATATTTTTTTTAATGTGTTGTTCCCAGCACTTCTAGCACTGTTAGAATTTTTATTAAACTCGTAGAAAATCGTCGCCATAAGACCTATCTGTGTCGGTGCGACGTAAAGCCCCTAGCAAAAAAAAAACTCGTAGAAATATGTAACTGAATATCCCAAATAAAACGTGAATAAACTTATTTTTGAAATGAATTAAGTGCTGATCAATAAATGTATTTAAAAGGTAGAACAAAACATCAAATTTGATATAATTTGTAAGTCTATACGGAACAATGATGAAATTCATTCTTTGAAATAATTTAGATGAATTAAAAGGGACAACGATTCAATCCTGTGGAATGCTCCCATTGGCTTCTTACTTTGCTTACTTTTAATAACACTAAATATTATATTTAGGGGGAGGTTTTAAGCCGTATCTCCGCCATGTTAAATTTGTCAACTTCATGTTCCTTTTTCACATTAAATATTTAACCTATTAAAACAAAATATCACAGATATTTAGATCTATATTTTACCTTTAAATGGTTGTTTTTGGAAACGTGTGTGTTTGTAAATAATATTTTAATATATTTTTCAAATGTTAAATTTTTCAACTTATTTCTCTACGAAAATATATTTTTTTTACATTTATGATAAAATCACAAGAAAACATACAATCCTTTAGTTGATCATATTGAATTACTGAAAAGAATTCAGAGCGCCATTCTTAATACTTCCTGAGAAAAGGAACATTTGTCTCGAAAAGAACAAAAGTGAAGAAAAATATTGTTAAAGGTAAGTGTTACCTTGATGTGCACCAGGCCCATATTCAGGATCATCTGGGTTGTCTTCATCTTCTCTCTCCCTTTTCTGGTTTCTTTTTAACTGCCTAGCTTCTTTAGAACTTGCTTGAAATTTGATATCAGACTTTTTCATACGGAAATTGTCCATTTCACAGCACGCGCCAATCATGTTCACTTGTGATTCTATACTCAGTTTTTCAATACTTTAATCCTACCATTGTTCCCCTCATTGAATGCCAGCACAGCATCATATATTTTTAATACGTCCTCTGCCAGGTCCGGCTTTTACTTTCCTCATCTTGAATATTTTCTGAGATCTCGGCATTGTTTCAGCACAAGAAAATAAAACTTCTAGATACGAGGAAAAGATAATGAACTTGGTTGTTTACAAGCCAACAATTGAATGTCACGAGGCGTCTTCTATTCTTACCAACACACAAAACTCCCCTGAAAACCACAAACGTCTGAAATAGAAAGGAACTAGCCCAAGAAACCGGATCTCACGGATAAATCTTAAAAGGGGCGTGGCTTTCAGGACACAATGAATTTAAATGAACTATAAATGGCGTTCAGCAAACATTTTCAGGAAAGTAGCATGTGCACATTGTAAATTGGACTACATGCTATCAAAATAACATAAAATCTAAAATTCTATCATTAAGTATCATTGATCCATTATGTCTTTACCGTTACTTTAGCAGAAATATCCCAGATTTCACCTCAGGACTGAAGACGTCTTACTGTGATGCTTTATTTTTTAACACTGCAGCATTCCGTGGCTAGGAACTGGAAGATCCATAAAATACATAGAGCCTTCCGTGTCTGCGGACCACATTCTCTATATTTGTGGGAGGGACTGTAATCTCTCGCACAGACACACACTCGATTTCAGTTGTGATCGGAACCGTGAAATGAAAAGAAGGCGGAAGAGAACGTAGGAAATTGATTTCTAGTGCAGCAAGTTTTATTTATTTGTATCTTCTCTGTTATATCACCGTCCGCGTTATTGGGTTTCGTAGGTGGCGTTTCCACTTAAGTGCACAACTATTGGAATATAAGATTCCAAACCATAAAGTAGTTCTAAAAACGTCTGTTACTGCTTTATGACCCAGAAGAAATAAACTGGAATACATTCGAGAACTTTCAGTGTGAAGTCTATTCGATCACACGTGAGAGATTTAATTCATTCAGCGCTATACGGTATAAGAGTGTGTGATACAACCTATTGGTGTCTTCTTAATCCATTGACATACGATTATGTACAAAGGCGATCATTGCTTTATGCTATAGACTATTAATGGTAAAAGTGTTTAAAAATCGTTTCAGATTTTAAATTTTCACTTGAAGTATGTGTCAGATTTTTTGTAAATTCAGATCTCAGTCTGCAGCTACGAATCCGCATGATCTGTTGCTACATATTGCCTATTCTCCTATATGGATGTGAAAGCTGGACTCTGTCTCTAAGCACTGAAAGATGTCGAGGTTCTTCATCGAATAAAATAACCTGTTACTTATTATAAAACAAACGGAAACAATACTTAGGGCAGGGTAGGAGGTGCGAGCAATATCAGTTATTACATATAATTATTGAAGGAAGGATACAAGGGAAACGTACCCTTGGTACACGGAGAAATTTATGACGAGTGCATTCGTTGGCTCCTGTGCGTGTGCTGCTACCAAACGGTTGAACAAGACACTAGTTACACGTCACCACCTTCAAAAGTGAAATGTGAACCATACCCGGACGTACAAAAAATGAAGTGTAAAACAATACAGTACGCCCCTCGTATTATAATAATAATTCCATTGTGGAGATTTATCTCCCGTATGCAGTTATCAGACTGTGCCTCTTATATGGGCTTCTCTGCATACACCCCAGCGTCAGTGGGTAGGGTCTGACACATCCCACTCTGAGGAGTCTTTTTTTTTCTTTTTTTGCTAGTTCCTTTACGTCGCACCGACAAGGATAGGTCTTATGGCGACGATGGGACAGGGAAGGGCTGGAGTGGGAAGCAAGCGGCCGTGGCCTTAATTAAGGTACAGCCCCAGCATTTGCCTGGTGTGAAAAATGGGAAATTACGGAAAACCATTTTCAGGGCTGCCGACAGTGGGGTTCGAACCTACTATCTCCCGAATACTGGATACTGGCCGTACTTAAGCGACTGCAGCTATCGAGCTCGGTTCTGAGGAGTCTAGTGTCAGACATAAGACGAAACGCTGATTGATAGAGCAAACGCCTGAAAAGCTTTACATCTCATATATTATATTATATTATATTATATTATATTATATTATATTATATTATATTATATTATATTATATTATATTATATTATATTATATTATATTATATTATATTATATTATATTATATTATTATACTGAGTGTGTTTCAGCTTTTTATTTAATCTATTCATGTTTCTCGTCAATCAAATGTATTTAAAACAAGATAGGCTCACACACAGCGCTGGCGTACTGCCCTCAAATTGAAGCGGAGACACTTGTATATCGTTTTTACTTGGTTACTCCGAAAATTAAAGACAAGATGGTTGTTGTTGTGGATGCCTAACGTATAGGTCATCAGCCCTAAAGGAAAGGTGAGAGCGTGAGTGGCCTCAGACACGAAGATGTGTAACTGTTCTCGAATTAAACGGTTGAGTTTCCGCCGTTTTGTGGCTTACTTATTCTTTCAAAGTAAGGACGTCACACTCCAAACCTCAAAAGTATAGGCCAAAACACAGAAAAACATTGATTTCTCCGAAATTGTTAGAGTTACGAAGAAAATTCATGCATATATTTTTCCGGAAAATTGTATTTTAAGTACAGTACTCCTGCTCTGCTCCAGTGTTTGATAGGACTAACCGTTTAGGCAGCGTGTTCACTTTTAAGGCACCCAGACGTACATTTTACTACGACTTGATTCTACTGATGTTTAAGGATCTGAAAAAATCTCCTGCTGGTATTTACAGCATCAATCAATCAATCAATCAATCAATCAATCAATCAATCAATCAATCAATCAATCAATCAATCAATCAATCACTACTGATCTGCATTTAGGGCAGTCGCCCAGGTGGCAGATTCCCTGTCTGTTATTTTCCCAGCCTTGTCTTAAAGATTGCAAAGAAATTGGAAATTTATTGAACACCTCCCTTGGTAAGTTATTCCAATCCCTAACTCCCCCAACTTGATTACAGAAATGGATAAAATCCAAAGAAAAGCAGCTCGATTTGTTCTGGATGATTTCCGACAAAAGAGTAGCGTTACAAGTATGTTGCAAAGTTTGGGCAAGGGAGACATGGAAAACAGTTTACAACTGGGTGGAAGCTTGGAAAATAGGGTGCATATTGATGAACAAGGGAACCACTTCTGGAAGAAATGTCACAGTGTCAACATTGCCCGGCTCGAACACGCCATCCAAGGAAACAAGTGCATCACATTTACGTAGATGGAGGCAGCCATGGGAATTAGCCGAAACATCGTGCAGCGGATCGTGCACGGCCACTTACAGGTGGGGAAGGTGTCATTCACGTGGGTGCCTAGACTATTGTCTGCAGACGAAAAGCAGAGACGTGTGAACATGTGCAGAAAACGTCTGCAACGCCATGATCAAGATCCAGCCGACTTCATGGCTAGGCTTGTGACTGTTGATGAGGCATGGCTCCATTACCATGAGCTGCAAATGAAACAACAATCGATGCAATGGAAGCATAGAGTCACTCCACTCTCTCCTTTATATCGTTACTACAACCCCTAAATACCCTCATGACAAGTGCAGGGACCTGTACCCATTATTTACAATCATATTTATGTGGTTTATTTACAATCATATTTATGTGAATGCCCCAATGAAGATCTTTCCTTATATTAACACCGAGGTACCTACAATGATCCCCAAAAGGAACTTTCACCCCATTCACTTGCTTGTATTTGACTTTCTTGCACGACCCCTTAAGATAGATTGTAATGGAAAGTAGGGTTCTGTAGTGTTAAGCAGAGTTTTCATTTGTATGCTTGCCAAATTTGAGCACCATCACTCAAATAGTTTTAATGAGAAAAACTCTGACAGGCAAATATACAAGCTTTCATATTTATCACTGCTGCCATTTTTTCTTCAATCACGGTTGTCGCGGGAAGCATTTCATAATCCGGGATGACACATAGCCTATGTTAGCCGGAATGATATTATCTTTCAAATGGTGAAAGAAATTTAAAAATTGATCCACCAGTTTTTGAGATTACTCCTTACTTACAAACACAGTCTCTCTTTATACCAGGTGGCTCTCGAACGCCGTACTTTCTACTAATAAATGCCCCGCTTGCACAAGTGATGAATAGGATGTCAACCAACTGATTTTCACAGGGGAACTACTGCCAGCGGGCAGGTTACATCAGAATATGAAGAGATAAGAAACAGGGTGTCGTGTTACAGGTCTAATGCACCTCTTGCATTAGTAAACATCGTTTTCGACCGCATAGTTCTAGGCTGGAGTATGCTACAAACGCACTATATTTGCTGTCTGCATATCAGCAATGACTAGTGTGATCCCCTGTGAAAAACAGTTGGTACACATCCCGTTTATCATTTGTGCATGCGGGGCATTTATAAGTAGAAAGTACGGCGTTCGTGAGCCACCAGGTATATTTGTAGAGATTATATACAGAAGCGTTTTAAAAATTGTTCGTGAGAGTATGTAGTTCACATTCACACACATAAACACGTCCTTGCTAAATATTTTCAAAGAATGTCTCATCATTAATTTTCTTTTGTAGCCGCCGAAGCCTTTACACATGTTCTGCAGTTCCAACGTTGTCTTTTAGCAACTAATAAGTTAGAAGGCCCAAGTGTATCCAACGCGCAAAGGGTTCTGTAGTGAGATTTGCATAAACATTAGCTATATGTGCTACCAGAACCCCTAAAAGTTATGCAACTCACATACACAACCAATAGGGCAGGTTGATCGTACTTGCGCCTTGTTCAGATATGTTTGCAATACCTATTAGACATTTAAATTCCTGTTAAATAGTGGTATTGTCGTCCAGATAATTTCTTGTATTTTCTTTTACACTTTCGTTATTTAACGTCTATTACCTGAAGTAGCAACCAATTTCTTCGATTGGTTCTGGAGTAATAAATATTTTGGTTTTCAGAGTTTTGCCCTTGTTTCATCCTCTTAGTGGGTGGAATTTTGAAAAATCTCTTATAAATGAACATCTACACAGCAAAATTTCATTTTTGAATGTTCGGTAGTTTTACCCGGGTGGTGATTGACAGTCAGTCAGGGTATTATTGCCTTTTATAAGTACAGTTTTTTTTTTTTTTTTTTGCTATTTGCTATACGTCGCACCGACACAGATAGGTCTTATGGCGACAATGGGGTAGGAAAGGGCTACGACTGAGAAGGAAGCGGCCGTGGCTTTAATTACGGTACAGCCCCAGCATTTGCCTGGTGTGAAAATGGCAAACCACGGAAAACCTTCTTCAGGGCTGCAGACAGTGGGGTTCGAACCCAGTATCTCCCGGATACAAGCTCACAGCTGTGCGCTCCTAACCGCATGGCCAACTCGCCCGGTGGATAAAGGAATGAGTCTGGACACTGGGGAAGAGTACTCATGACAGATAAAGGAGATGTACCGAGAGGAGGAACACATTTCTAGAACGCATGCGCTCGCATGGGGAAGTTGGCACAATGGAGTTACGTTTTGTGCCACCGGCCACCTGCCAGAGATTGATTATTATTCAACAGAGCGGTAATGATGTCCCGCCTATTCAATGTGATATAATGCTCCTTTCTCTCGCCCCATTACCAGTTCCACAGTCGCCACATTTCCTGTCTTCAGCCTAATGGTCTCACATGCCACTACAATGGTCGTTTAATAATCAAACTCATAACAGCATTGTTCCATGGAGATCTAAACTCGCTGCCACACTTAAAGTGCCACACATTGTACTTTGAGAAAATTGGTCCTGTTGAGGACACAAAATAAGGCCCTCCTTTGTGTGATAGTCATGTTCACGTGGAAGTGACACCGGGAATCACCATTATGTTCTTTCAACCAAAAACTATTATATTCAACATAGGCCTAAGTATCCGCTCGAGATCGTCAAATAAAATATACTCATCTGTAGATGTGTAAATTATAGGGTGTTTGAGAGATAAGTGCAATTAACATTGCGGAAGGTAGAGATGATGCGCGCAGTTAGTAAATATGAATTACACGTTCTAATCCAGTGAATGGTTAGTGCGAAAGAGGAGCTGAGTAGTGCGATGTTTGTGGGGTAGGTAGTAGCTTCGTCTCCGCTTCGTCTTATACCCTCCATGGCGACACCAACTTCCGTACCATACTTCACACAGAATGCATGCGTAATGTGTAAGGAGCAATTGTAAGTACATCACTACACCACAGCTGTACACAGCACTTCACTGCGGCTTCAGGTATTATCTGCGCACTTTTTATCGATAGATTTGTGTACGGGTTTGAGAAGTAAGGAGGAAGCTCTCCCTGTTCCTGTAGTACTGCCAACTGAATGGAAGTGAAATCTGAGGGTGTAAATCTATCGCTAAAAAGTGCGCAGATAATATATGCATGCATAAGTTGTATAAAAACGTTCTACGTACAAGTAGCGAACGTTTTCACACACGTAAATATTGTAATGTATGCCAGCAAAGCTATAAGCCTTCATCATTAAATACTATCTGAGCTACAAACATCACATTTTCAACTTCAATTATTGTTTTTGAGATAGATCATTCGTTTGAAGTCATATGTACAGGGTGGCAACATCTTTGTACTTATCTCCTAAACGCACCTCTATATAAATAAAATCGTCTTTTTTCTCTACATTTTGGATTTTACCCCGATTCTTGGTTATATACCGGACAAGACGAGTAGTATCAGTTTATATTTAGATTTATTTTTGGTCGTTGTTTGTTTGTTTGTTTGTTTGTTTGTTTGTTTGTTTGTTTGTTTGTTTGTTTGTTTGTTTGTGTGTGTGTGTGTGTGTGTTTGTTTGTTTGTTTGTTTGTTTGTTTGTTTGTTTGTTTGTTTTTTGTTTGTTTGTTTTTTTGTTTGTTTGTTTGTTTGTTTGTTTGTTTTTTGTTTGTTTGTTTGTTTGTTTGTTTGTTTGTTTGTTTTTTGTTTGTTTATTTGTTTGTTTGTTTGTTTGTTTGTTTGTTTGTTTGTTTGTTTGTTTGTTTGTTTGTTTGTTTGTTTGTTTGTTTGTTTGTTTGTTTGTTTGTTTGTTTGTTTGTTTGTTTGTTTGTTTGTTTGTTTGTTTGTTTGTTTGTTTGTTTGTTTGGGCATCCAAGGGTTGTGGATGAATGAAGTTTCATGAAACTTGGGATTTAAGTTTAGCCAAGTACAAGAGGGATCTTAGCTAAAAGTTGTTAAAAATATTCAGCAGGAGAGGGGCTCTAGAGGGGCCTAAATCGTAAATAGTGATGCACTTCTCTTATGGTTTGTTTTGCAGGGAAACTGCTCTCGACGAAATTGACATAGAATGTTTGTTACAGCTAAATTTTTTCGGACGCAGTGAAAAATAAATGAAGCTTCAGTGCCGGTGGCGTGGAAGTCTAAGTGAGGATAATTAACCTCATGAAGAGTAGCTATGAAAATCATTCTGAAAACATTTCAACGCTTTGTACGTCAATGTGGAGTCTATTTTAAGAACAGGTGACTTTATTTGCTATTGGCTTTACGTCGCACCGACACAGATAGGTCTTATGGCGACGATGGGATAGGAAAGGCCTAGGAGTTGGAAGGAAGCGGCGGTGGCCTTAATTAAGATACAGCCCCGGCATTTGCCTGGCGTGAAAATGGGAAACCACGGAAACCATCTTCAGGGCTGCCGACAGTGTGATTCGAACCCACTATCTCCTGGATGCAAGCTCACAGTCGCGCGCCTCTAACAGCACGGCCAACTCGCCCGGTGGAAACAGGTTAAACAGCCAGGAAGAGTGTATGTTACAACAGGCCACTGACAACTGCATGTCCACCTCAGAATCTTAGGAACAGCTTGAGGGAACAACGAAAATGTAATTAACGCATTTTTAACAATGTTGACTCAAAACGAAAAGCAATAATTCCCAAGAACTTTACCGTCAAGAAAGATCTCGAAGAAATGGGCTTAAAACCAGAGGACATTTTCGGAACAGGCATCCTAACTCTTCGAATATTTCGAGATTAGAAATGGAAAGTGGTCGTATGAACGCTGTGCTTGACCCAACCAGCTAATGGAAACTTGCTGGATCAACTGAAAACTCAATAAAAGCCAGAATGTAGAATTTATTTAAAAAAAACATTCTGGGAGCTAATTGGCCAATTAGCGAGTAATAAATAAAATAAATAAGGGTAAATTTATTGTTATTATTATTATTATCCGCCTATGTGGTGTAGTTGTTAGTGTGATTACCTGTATCTCCGGAGGCCCGCGTTCAATTCCCGGCACTGCACCGCAATTTGAAAGTGGTACGAGGACTGGAACCTGGTCCACTCGGACTCGGGAGGTGAAATGAGTAGAGGAGCTTCCTACCTCAGCCATCTTCGAAGTGGTTTTCAGTCTTTTCCCACTTCTTCTCCAGGTACATGCAGGGATGGTATATAACTTAAGGCAACGCCCGCTTCTTTCCCTCTTCCTTGTCTATCACTTCCAATTCTTCCATTACCCACAAGACCTTGTTCAGCATAGCAGGTGTTGTCAGTCAATCAGTCATCAATAATTTGCATTTAGGGCTGTCCCCCAGGTCGCAGATTGCCTATCGATTGTTTATCTAGCGTTTTCTTAAATATTTTCAAAGAAATTGTAAATTTATAGAACATTTCCCTCAATAATTTAATCTAGTCCCTTACTCATCGTCCTATAAACGAATATTTGCCCAATTTGTCCTCTTGAATTCCAACTTTATCTTCATACTACTCTCATGTTGATAAAAATACAGAACACCTTGAAAGACTAGAAATAGGAAATTTATATTAACAGGTCATGTTCATTACTATGTTCTGCATAAGCAATTAGCATTTCAGTCACGTATGTTGCCTAGTAGACACTGGGTCCTCCATGGGCACTCATAACTTGTGGCATCGACGCGTATAAGACACGAATGGCATCCTGGGGTATAGCCATCCATGCTGTAGTCATCTGGTTTTACAGTTCATCTTTGGTGGTTGGCATTGGGTCACAGCACCGCACCCGACTTTTCACCATATCCCTGACATTTTCGATTGGTGACAAGTCCGGCGATCGGGTGAGCCAGGGCAACAGTCTGACATCCTGTGACAACATGTGGTCGCGCACTGTCCTTCTGAAATATGGCGTCTTGGGTGTCGTAGAGAAACGTATGGCTACGAGTCACGCGATGTACTTCACGTAGGTCAAACTGGTCACAGTATCCTGGACACGAACCAACTGTGATTTGTGGTTGTACCCAATAGCACCCCACGCCATAAGGCGTTGATATGGCGCTGTATGTCTTGTGCGAATGCAGTCAATGTGATTCCTCTCACCCTGTCCGCGGCGAACCAAAATGCGGCCATCATTTTCGAATAAATGGAACCCGGATTCGTCCGAAAACACTATCTGCTGCCATTCCGGTACCCAGTGACGTCGTTCCTTACACCATTGCAGTCTAGCATGTTTATGCACATTAGTCAAAGGTAGGCGGAGAAGTGGACGACGTGCTGGTTATCCAGACCGTAATAAAAAGCGACAGACTGTCACTTCTTATAGTGTACGATGTGTTACACTGTTCCACTGTTGCGCCAGCAGGAAGACGCCGATATTTCCTGCAATGCCATTCGGATGAGATGTCGATCTTCTCGGGGGAGGTCTGGGTGATGCGAGCAGATCCATCTCGTCGTGTTCTACGGCCTTCTGTGAACTATTCTGTACACACCCGTTCCACTGCCGACACAGTTCGTCCCACACGAGCAGCATCGCGACCTTTTTCAAACTCACTCATTTGATTGTGCGGTTCTCGCTTACGTCTGCGAGGCATCCTGCACGTCTGCTCAAGTCACACTGATCCATTACCTTCGGTTTATAGCGACAACGACAGCCGCAGGCACATTTTACCAGTCGGTGGTGATGCGCTGCGATATCGATGTGGAACTTGAAGCTAAGGGCTGACGTTTCAAATGCTAACCATTTCTTTACAACATACTAATGAATATGTCTGTAGTATTTCAAGGTTTTCTGGTTTTTATCAACATGAGGGTATGATCTTCCCTACTTTTAAAACCTACACTCAAGCTGATTTATCTACTAATGTCATTCCACGCCAATTCTCCACTGATAGCTCGGAACATACCACTTAGTCGAGCATCTCGTCTCCTTACTCCCTAGTCTTCCCAGCAGAAAGTTTACAACATTTTCGAAACACTGCTCTTTTTTCGGAAATCACGCGGAACAAATCGAAGCTCGCCTGATGGCCATGACCGTTAAGGCGTTGAAGTCTAAACGGTCTGACACCGTGGTTAGCCGGTTCGAGTCCCGTTGGTCGAAAGAGTTTTCACCACCAGAATGTTGGCTGGCAGGGTAGGAAAGGTGGTAGTATACAATTTCTAATCACTACATAGCGTGCCAAAGACCTGGATTAAATTCCAAACCTCTCCGCAGCGTTCATATGGAGTGAGGGTATATGACGCTCTTGATGGCGATTCGTCCGTCGGATGGACGCGTTAAGCCT
Organism: Anabrus simplex; assembly: GCF_040414725.1. Classification (NCBI taxonomy): domain Eukaryota; kingdom Metazoa; phylum Arthropoda; class Insecta; order Orthoptera; family Tettigoniidae; genus Anabrus; species Anabrus simplex. The sequence goes on from NC_090272.1 coordinate 231,010,691, forward strand.
TGAGCAGACCCCTTGGTGCTATTCGACAGGAGTAGGCTACGTGCCGGCACCGGGTTTCACCCTCTCCGTACTATCATATATCACGTCATTCATTTCATCCCATCAACTCCTCTGATGAGGTTGACGTCAGGAAAGGCATCCCGTCATAAAAACCCGCCACGACAAATTCATCTCACCTCATACCCGACCCCGTAGAGAAACAGGACAAGGGTTCGACAAACAAACACCCAGAACAAATTGTACTACTTTCCAGTTCTCGTATCACGTACTTCTAATGAAAGTCGCATACACTCTAACCACACCCTAATGGGACTAATACACCCTCTCCTTTAGGCCTACATCCTTACCACAACACCTGAATACTCTCATAACCCTGTGAAAAGATCTGTAACCCTTGGTAACCGTTGGTCGAAAAAATGTATCAGAATGTTGGCCGGCAGGGTAGAGTCGGTGGTGGTATAAAATTTATAAATTCTTCCCAGAGAAGATCACTGGTCCTTCATCCCAGTTGTATCCCAACTCAAAGTCTTACGTTCCAGGACACTGCCCTTGAGGCTGTAGAAGTGGGGTCTCTCGCTGAGAGAGATAAAACCATCCCTGGAGGGAAAATTGACTAAATAAGAATAATAAATAAATTATTATTATTATTATTATTATTATTATTATTATTATTATTATTATTATTATTATTATTATTATTATTATTATTATTATTATTAGCAAATGTACCCGTGCTTCAATACGGAATTTTACCTTTTTCTACGTAAATTACTGTACACGCAGTGAATATGATTATATTAAATTATTGCATTTCACTTAGCCCTATCCAAAAAAAAAAGCGAGAAAGACCCAACACGCTGTTTCCGATGTAAGGTGCGCATTGGGGAGTTTTGGTGATCATGGCAGGCCAAATTTCCTACCGCCATTCATATCGTATTAGGAGTTTCTGCCGTAACGGCAGACTCACTTGCCAACTGCAATTCACAATACAGATGGGGAGTTTTCATTATAAAGAAACTCAGTCACAATCGAGTTGGAGAGGTTTGATTGTAATCGAGAAATGCAGCTCAATCTATCTTATAAGGGACCCACATACGACAAACATTATCGGGCCAAAGTTGTAGATCTCTTCAAATTGAACGGTGATTGTGCTATCTGTTTTGTAATATGACTTACCGTCCAATCAAAAATTATTCCGAAATGAAGGTATGCACCGTCATTAATATTGCCTCCAGATTTCGCGATTAGCGCTCACATATATACGGAGAAATTAAGGAAGAAAATAATACAGTTAAGAAAGTCGACGTTAGTCGAAAATATGATAATAACTGAGGACAGCCGGATAGGACAAGCAGATGCATTGGGAAATGTCCATTGCTAAATTCTGATGATATGAGATACGGATTTAAGAAAGCGGTCACAGAGGAGAAATTTAGGCGCAGGGATTCTTAGGTAAAGAGATAAGAAGTTGACTTATGGTGTTACCACTTAAGCCTAAAGAGGCAAGGCAGAGGGAAAAAATTAAAGCAGTAAACAGAAGTAGAATAGAAATACAGTAGAAGTTATAGCAAATAGACAGGACACACCTTACGGTGAGAAATAATGGGCTACATCCCGCGGTACTCTTCGAATACTAACAGCCACCCTTAGTGCTGTTCGAAGACGATTGTAACCTCCAACGGTATTCCGCAAATATCCCGCAGAATGGCAGCTTGACGTATTTTACGAGTTCTACCGAGTTTACAGGAACGATGACGAAAATGACATTACGTTACTTCGCTGCTGGGAAGCAACCAGAGACGTTGCCATGGTAACCGGTAGGTTCGTTGTCGGTCACTCAGTGCAGAGCATGAAAGCCTCAGAAAATAGTGATACTCTCCGTCATTTGAAGAGTAAATGAAATTACATAGATAGCAAAAGTTTTTTTAAAATGAAGGTCGTTTCACATATAATCCACGGATTTTACAGAAAATCAATAGTATAAGAGAAAATGAAGAAAACAGTTCTGATTTTCCTATAAACCCCAGTCTGCTCAGTGACTTTTAAATCACATGCATATTTTTATCTTACCCTGGATGAGTATACTCTAAATATGAAGTTTGGCCGATATCTATCCGGCCCTTTCGCCGTGATGGTGGAACAGACGGACAAACAGACAAACAGACATGAAAGCTAAAACCCACTGATACAGTCCTCAGTTGACCTGAAACGGATAAGTATCTGAATAATTGGCAAAACAAACTAAATTACAGACAGCGGACCTTCTACAAGTTTTATTATTATTATTATTATTATTATTATTATTATTATTATTATTATTATTATTATTATTATTATTATTATTATTATTATTACAGTTTTTGGTGGATCGCAGAAAGAGGTGAAAGAAGGTGCGGGTGTTGAATGGGTCTAACTACGATATCAGAAATTTGAATTAAAACTTTAAATAAACGTTATATTTCTTGCAAAGAAAAAAACAAACTTAACAAATTTTCACTAGGTGAAATAATGAAATTTCACGTACAAAATAGCAATCTTGAAACAAGACTTGGACAATCCAAGATTAGTGAATATTTACAGATTTGAGGCTCCAAGCCCTTAGTTTACAAATTCTGAGATACCGTATCCAGTGTACAAAGTTGCGAAATCTCAATCCTCAGACGAGAACGGAAATATCCCAATTTAAGAGCACTTGCTCCAAAAATTTGCAATATTTAGCTTTCCAGAGGCACCCCTCTCTATAACAAAATCTTAGAAAAGAGCTTACATGCTCTCAATTCCGTACAGCCTACTCAAGGCAACATTGCATCAATATTTTACAATCTCTGGCCTCCCCAGCCACGATTTAAAATGGAAATAGTTTTACACAGGAGTATGTAGTACCCAAGCTACTGAGGTGACTCGAATGAATGTTACTTTAAGGCATTACAGAAAAGAAGGAAAACAGTTACAAAATCGTAGTCACCTCGAACCAAGTTGAAGGGGAACTCGAGAGGGTAACGCACTCTCTATCCTCGAATTACAGTTAAAGATTTTATGAAATTTTTACATTAACCGAACGAAAATTTACATTTTAGAAAAGGTTAGTTACATAGTTAGAAATTCGGACCTTCCCCTCGCATAAGTTGCGGAGACAGCTACAGAAAACTAAGTCTGGTGGTCATTACCTGGCTGATGTTCTGCCTGCCGAAGAATGAAGCCTCCCGCCTCCTGCCTTAACACACACACACTCAGAAAGACGACGATCAATGAGACAAGGTAGCCAGAGCAGCTGCGGTTTATATACCCTCAGGGAAGGTTCGAGAGGAATCTGTACTAGTCCGGACACACCCTCTCAATTTTATTGGCAGACACAAAAGTTACACCCAAAGAACCAAAAAGAAGCCTGTGATAGGATGAAAAATAATTACAGAAAATTCCAATTGGCTAACTTCAAAACTGGCGGACTGAGAAATAAGTGTTACGAACCTTAAAATCAGAAAAGCAAATGAAAGTTAATTTACTAAAGAAAACCCACGAACAAAAAAATTATTTCAATAACAACTTCCTTTATCTTGCACCAGAGTGCATGACCATAGTTTTTTGGTAGTGACGTATGTGAAAAAGTGTCCAAACTTCTTGATGTACATCAGAAAAAAACAAAATAAATCCAATCAGTTTAGGAAACTTTATAATAACACAATTACCTAAAACTCCAGTAGTGACATCTTTTGATTAAAGTTCCAAACTTCCTGTAGTAGCAATTTCACGTTTTGGTCGATAGAAGAGTAATTTAAGGTTTTTATTTTGAATATGCGGAGTTGAGGTGTACCTCCCGGTACAATTATTATTATTATTATTATTATTATTATTATTATTATTATTATTATTATTATTATTATTATTATTATTATTATCTGCAGATTCCATATCTGATAAAGTGCGAAGTGCGGTGTTGAAGATGTCATCACAACTCAGTGGAGAACCATCACACAATCCTCGCTCTACTGAAGATGCCCGCGAAGTCTGAATACTGCGTTGTGTAATCAAACGTACTGCACGCTTAGCGCAGTGGCGGTCATTCTCCGCACTCACAATATTGGGAGGTTAGTTACCTTGAGATCATTGAAAAATGTTTTAATATACGGCGAGGAATGAAAACAACGAGGCAATAATTCATGGACTGGCAATTCCATATTGAAATGAGAAGAAGAGTTACACCGCAATATGTAAAAGTTTCAAAGCTAACAGTAGAATCTTTATGAGCCGTCGAACTTAGCCAATTACATCAACCTGGATTCGGAGGAAACAAAACTGGAACTTTATGAAGGAATGTGAATTAGAATTCGCGGAATAACGCTTGACTGCGGAGAAAATAATTTAAATGTTTTTTCTTACATCCTTATCAATTTTAAGAAACTCTTTTTTAAGTCCATTAAAGCAACATTCAACGTTCCTGGCCTATTTTACCTTATCAGCGATTGAATATCATGAAAGACGACTGATAGGGAGTCTGCCACCTGGTCGACTGAAGTGGCCACTACAATTGAAAACCGCATCGCTGTAAATCGTATTACGTCCACCCATGGAGAAAATTGAGTTTGATGCGGTTTCGTGTAATTCTTCTTGTGCTCTTTCATGCTGCGAAATTGTGTCAAACAGTGCGTTTCCAAAATGGAGTTAAGTGCGACTTTGTCTAGCTTTTCATGTGCTTCTGCATGCTCCAAAATCGAACTTTGTCAACCCGTGTGTTTCTCTGGCGTAGGCCTAAATGTATCTTCAAATGTGACTGTAGTTTCAGATCGTACTTTTCCCACTGAAATGATCGAAGACAAAAAGCATGTGGTAAATTTCATTTGCAAAATAATAAATTCGCACATTGTTAATCCTAGACCGCCTCCATCGTGTAGTGGTTAGTGTGATTAGCTCTCACATCCGGATGCCCGGGTTCAGCTCCCGGTTCTGACACAAAATTTGAAACGTGCTACGAGCGTTGGAACGGTGTCCGTTCAACCTCGGGAGGTCAACTGAGTATAGGGGGTTCGATTCCCACCTCACCCATTCTCGAAGTGTTTATCACTTCTCCTGCAGATAAATGCTGGGATGGTACCTAACATAAGACACGGGCGCTTCCTTCCCTCTCCCTTGTCCTTGTCCGCCACTTCCCATCTTCCCATGACTCTCACAAGGCCCCAGTTCAGCATAGGAGGTGAGGCTGCCTGGGCGAGGTAATGGTCCTCCTTCCCAGTTTTATCCCCCGACCCAAAGTCTCACGCTCCAAGACACTTCCCATGAGGTAGTAGAGGTGGGATCTCCCGCTGAGTCCAAGGGATAAAACGAACCCTGGAGGGTAAGCAAGTTAAGAAAGAATATGAAGAAATTGTTAATCTGAGTTGCTTTACATCTTGAATATCCATGTGCTGCACCCAAATTCAAGATTTACGGAACTCGATAGATGCAGTCGCTTAAGTGCGGACAGTAGGCTGTCCAGTATCTGGGAGATAATGGATTTGAACCCCAATGTCGGCAGCCCCGAAGATGGTTTTCCGTGGTTTCCCATTGTTACCAGAAGAAAATGCTGGGGGGAGGGCTGTACCTTAATTAAAGTCACTGCCACATTCTTCCCACTCCTAGCCCTTTCCTGTCCCATCGTCGCCATAAAACCTATCTGTGTCGGTGCGACGTAACACAACTTGGGGAAAAATCAAGATTTAATTTAACATTTTAGGGCCTAAATATACTCGTAAAATTTAGAACATCCTCCAATTAAAACTAAACACTTTACAGACTATGCAGTATCTACAGCTTGATTTTAGAACAAGCATGACAATACTTCTTAAAGAATTCCGGGCTGGTATTGCCAGATAACAATTATGATACAACACTGATTGTACAACATATTTAACTAATTTTAGGTAACAATAATTCCTAATAATTTATTTGTAATTTTAATTTGTATCAAAAAGAATAGGGAACATGCATGATCCGGGGTTTAAATTAAAAATATGCTAATCTGATACAAAATTGCATGCAGAATTCAAAAATGTGATCAGAATGTACAAATAATAACTCCAAACCTGATAAAAATCTACGAAAATGTCACGTCACGCAAGTACGCGATCTCATTGGCCTGACGTCATCGTACAGGTTGACTGAATTAGCAGACGAAATAACACGTAGTGTGCTGTGAGAAGCAGGATACACTTCGCGTATTTCTACTTTACGTTAGTGTCTAGTATGGTTAAATTCGAGGTCTATACATTGGATAATAATCTGAGTGGTATATTTTAGACTTAAAATGAATCCTGCGCAGACAGTGAGGCAGAAAACTTATAAATGGTGTAGAGTTCCGATGTGCAATAGCACATCGCATACCACCCCAAACAAACTGTTTATAAACGTTCCAAAGACGCTAAAACTAGGGAGAAATGGATTTTGGCGAGCTGGAGAAATGCTGGTGATATATCGGAAAAGTCTACAGTTTATTTTTTTGAAGATTTTAACGTAAGATGAATTTGTTTGAATTTTCAAATCACTTTTCCATTTCAGCTGTTCTAGTGGTAAAACTTTAAATTTTAATGTATGATGCTTTATTTAAATGCTTCAATTACATCTTGGAATATGAAAGTAATAAACGGTGCATTAAATAATGCTGATTATTAAAGTATTCTCCAAACCTAACCTATGTTTTGGGTGATCCATGTCAAGATAATAAATCAAAGGGGTTATGAACCATTTTGACAGCTCTAATTCTACCAATATATCTTGGCATGGGACAGTTATGTATGTCTTTATTGAAGAGCTTAATTGGTAAAGAAATTTAGGCTATATCCAAATGCCCTATAATGTAACAAAGAATAGGCGTGTACATCATGAAAGGAAACGACGTGAATTTAACAAATGTATAACTCTACACAAAACAAATGCTTGTCTGTTGGAGTCTTATAAGTTAACAATGCTCAATTATAGTAATTATCATAATATTAATGAAATAAATAACATAATTGCACACAGGTGAAAATAGTGATGTAGGTGTTTAAAATATAATCCAACTTAGCCTAAGTTTTAGGTTATACAAGCCAAGTCAATAAACCGAAGGGTAAAAATACCGCGCGAGTTGGCCGTGCGGTTAGGAGCGCGCAGCTGTGAGCTCGCATCCGGGAGATAGTGGGTTTTGAACCCCACTGCCGGCAGCCCTGAAGATGGTTTTCCGTGGTTTCCCATTTTCACACCAGGCAAATGCTGAGGCTGTACCTAAGGCCACGGCCGCTTTGTTCCCATTCCGAGGCCTTTCCTGTCCCATCGTCGCCATTATGTGACGGTGTGACGTAAAGCAAACAGCAAAAAAAAAATTAAAAAAAATAAAAAAAAAATAAAGTCACAGCACCCAAAGACATTCCTGTATTGAGCGACTAAAATGTCACCAGGACACTTTTCTTTCCTGATATGCTCAGCTTGTTAAAAGCCAAATGTAATTAATGTTACTGGCTTCACGCCCCGCTAACTACTACGATTTTCGGAGACGCCGATGTGCAGGAATTGAGTCCTGCAGGAGTTATTTTACGTGCCAGTAAATCTGCCGACACGAGGCTGACGTATTTGAGCACCTTCAACTACCACCGGACAGAACCAGGATCGAACCTGCCAAGTTGGGGTCAGAAGGCCAGCACCTCAACAGTCTGAACCACTCAGCCCGACTTGTGAAAACTAGATGAAGTCATATTTACCTTTATCATGTTTAACTTTTCCCTCCACAAAGATATTTAATTTTCTTTCATGGGCCCCGGAAGTGGGTAGGCCAGTTGTCCCAACCATAAATATATATTTTTTTGGGAATGATAGATTATAGCCCTATAGTACTATGATCTTTCTTTCTTTCCTTCTTTCTTTCTTTCTTAATCAGTTTATCTTTCAGGGTTGGTTTTCTCTCGGACTCAGCGAGGGATTTCACCTCTACCACTTCAAGGGCAGTGTCCTGGAACGTGAGACTTTGAGTATGGTGATGAAACTGGTGAGGAGGGCCATTACCTCGCCAAGGAGGCCTCACCTGTTATGCTCAACAGGGGCCTTGTTGGAGGATGGGAGGATCGGAAGGGATAGACAAGGAAGAGGGAAGGAAACGGCCGTGGCATTAGGTGCCTGGAGGAGAAGTAGGAAAATACGAAAAACCACTTCGAGGATGGCTGAGGTGGGATTCGAAACCCTTCTACTCAGTTGACCTCCCGAGGCTGAGTAGACCCCGTTCCAGCCCTCGTACTATTTGTTTTCAACTTTCATGGCAGAGCCGGGAATCGAAACCGGGCCTCCGGGAGTGGCACACATTAACCACTACACCACAGAAGCGGACTAGTACTATAATGCTACCTATATGTTTATGTTAGTGCTGAAATCCGATTTCTTACTTTACTAATGCTGAAAGCCCGAAAATGTAATGTTATTATTTAATAGGGGAATCAGTCTAGAAGGAAATGTTGAAAGTGGCGTGATATCTATCCAGGTTCGTTATTATCCTAATACTATGGGTTACAGTACATTGCACGTATATAAAAGATGCCACTTACAAACTTGTTTTTTATCCGCGAAATTCTGCGGCCACAAAAGTCACTATTTTTCAAGAATGATGACATCTACACATGATAGATTGTCTGATTGTGCTGTTTTGAACCTTTCTTCTGTCATTTTGAAGTTATTCGCGATCATGAATAATAAACAATCGGCTTTTAGCAACGGCTGATGCACAACGGCTGGTAGAGCTCCATGCGGTACTGGATCGTGACGTCACAGCGCGCCGCTTACGTCAGAGGCCGTTTCACTCGCTTTGCGGAAAGGCACTATTAAATATTTTTTTAATGGTAGAAAACAAGGCAACATACCACAATGTAATACGTTTACGTACTATTTCATTGTTGTACTTTTCAAAAAAAATATTTTTGAAAATGATGCATGTTCCCAATTCTGCTACAACTGCAGCAGAAATGCAATAAATTAAATTAAATTAAACAGGAAACGCTTTCGTTCTAAAGAAGTGAAATCGCGTAGTTGACATATTTTGTTACTAAGTTACGCATGATTGATTCTCAATATAAAGTTTCTTTTGGGAGACCATTCCTATCCTATATTGCCCCATGCTGTTACCAAAACACAGCCTGGCTTCACAACTTGTTTATTCCCCCCAAACTTTTGCTAATATCAACAAACAATGTAACTATGACGCTGTTTCAAACTCGTCTCACTGATTGCATTTTAGATTAAATTTTTTGGCGGGCGCCTTCTTCAAGCTGAACACTTCATTATTCTGGACCGCTCAAAGACTGAGCTCCGATAATTACACTGTACTACCCGTGGAGGAGGAAATGCTTTCTGAAGTGCCGCCTCGTCTGAAATGAGGGTTGGCCGCCCAGCCCAATATGGACAATATAACTTAAACAAACCGCACGAGTTTAATGACAGGTTTTTCATTAGATTTATAGTTTACAGTGAAAAAGGAAAAAGAGAAATTTGCGGTCAGATATCCTGGATTCAGGAGTCCATTGGACTGTATCGCGAATGACCTGTCTGAGGCATTTGATACAGTAGATCATGGGAGACTACTGAAAAAAAAACGACTGCAATTTTACTAGACAAAAGAGTGACTGAATGGGTTGCTATATTTCTAGAAAATAGATCTCAGAGAATTAGACTAGGCGAAGCTTTATTTGACCCTGTAATAATCAAGAGGAGAATTCCTCAAGGCAGTATTCTTGGACCTTTATATATTTACTGAACCCTTAGTGGTCCATAAAGGATACCTATCTTCCTTACCTATTAGCAATTAGCATGAGATCTCTCTCTTGGGTCGTTACGGGTTCTTCGTCACTTGCTGAGGTAAGGACGGATTTCAGTATATCTACTCGAGCTACTTGAATGAAAGATAAACTGAAGAAAAATATTGTGTTTTATTAAAGAATAACGAGGAAAATTTTAGAAATCATCATTATAAATTGAAATCATCTTGTCCAATCAGTGCAACTATAATTACAACGCAGAGAAGCGGTATACTGGTTTGAGAATTTGACTTAACTCCCTGGTGGGCATCTTTACTAGAAACCATTACCACAAGTTAAGAATGAAGAAAAGAAAGTCTGGAAATCCTTAAATTCGGCTTCCATGTGAGACTACATGTAACATCATAATGATTCGTGATGGTCCAGCCCTCGCAACACGAACTCTGGACTCTGGGTATAATTAAGGCATTCTAATCGGTGTGTGCCACACAGTGGTTGTACGGCATGGACCCTTAATTGAATCGATGTGGCCGTCGACAATGTCATAGACCGACATATAACATTCTAATTTACTTTAAAGTCATTGTGGATGATGATCGCAAGGAAAATGACGCTAAATTGGCATATGGCCTTAATCTAAGTCACTGAGGTTGATGACCATATGACCATCTAAGTTTATAAGCTGAAGGCTAAACACAATTAAGTTACATCGGTTGATGAACAAGGTTTCCACTTTACTAATCCCAGCATATTTAATGCTCAGTCAATCAAAGTCAAATAATACAACACCAGCAATGCTCACAATACTTTGTGGCAATAACATCCATTACATTCGGACTTGTCCCCTTAAGCGTAACGTTAATAACTGAACTTTCCCAGGAAAATAAACTAAGATTTCCAGAATACACCTTCAAGTTATTCACTTGGTTTTAAGTTATTTCACAAATACGGTTTCCACTGAGTTTAAAAATTTGATAAATGAGAAATGATTGTTATAAACACTAATTAACAACAAATTCTATCTCCGCGGACGAATGGTTTCTTTAGCAAGTCCCTACTCAAATTCTGACGTAATTATATTTTATAATTCTTTATAATGTTTATCGCCGTTTGGTACCGTGCAGCTGGAAGAAAATTTACATCATTTATTTCCAGTATTATTATATCTTGTTTCATGACATCACACCATAAGTTTAATCTAACACTAGCAATTATTAACACTTGGATAACCCTAATTATTAAGTATTAAACTCTGCATAATTAACTCACCGTAAAATGTAGGCCTAATACTATGTCATATCCCATTATGATATTTAAATGAGGCTTTGCGCACCGCTCAAAAATAAATCAATAACTACTACCAACACTCTAATTTCTATACCCTGAAATTGGTTGACTTCGCTCATTATAGTCTAACTTCGTGGTTTCAAATATACATTCAGATCTCGCTTAAACAAGTTAATATTATACAATGGATCTAATAACATACAAGTTACTCATGGATGAAAATTTCAACTAGTTCTTGCCAAGTTACGATCTCTTCTAAAGAATACAATGTGCTGGAATTTAGTCCAAAAGGTGTTCTTTTATGTGCCAGTACATATGCCGACACGGGGCTGACGTATTTGACCACCTTCAAAATACCACCGGACTGAGCCAGAATCGAAGCTGCCAAGTTGGGGTCAGAAAGCCAGCGCCTCAACCGATTTTCACTAGGAAGATATTGCCGTGCAGATCTTTCTCTTCCCTAGTGAGAATATTCTCATTTAAAATTGGAGATGAAAGTAATAAGTGACTCCTAACGCCTCTTGCAAACATTATTACGTTTACCACCACTTGTATTTTCTTTTGGGTAGATGCCCATGTTCATAAATTTCCGACTAAGATTCTGTATTCGAAATCTTGAGATTCCATGTATATTCAGAAATGCAGTGTTACAATGTTATAGTTATTATGTGGATTGAGCTGTTCATTAACTGTTGTTGCCGGTCCCAAGCCCGAATAAAGGAGGAGGGTTGACGTCAGGGAGGGCGTCAGTTGTAACAATTACTGCCAAAAATCAAACAACAGCCAGAATACATCTTGAGGCAACCTGTATGCTCAAAACCTTACTTGTAAATTTGAGATCGACTACGGTTGATCTCCCCATAACCTTCTACTGATTAGGATGATGGAACAAACAGCTAACAAAGCTTCTACCCCAGGCCCTAGTAGATATACAAGCTTTTCTCGGTCATCGGATTCTGGGAGACCGAGAACATCATGCGGAAATGTGTCGGAGCTTCCGAAATCTCTCAAAGCGAAATGGAAGCACTTCATAAGAACTTTAAATATCAGAACATTACACAAAGTTGGAAAACTGAAGCAATTAAAAGATGTAATGGACAAACTTGGCATTCAAATTCTAACATTACAATAACTTCGATATAGAGATCAAGAAAACTTCGAATCAGGAAATGACAGATTCTACAAAGGACTGCCGGCAATATCTACATCTAATGAACCTCCACAATTGGGCATATCATTCGCCGTCAGAAAAAATATCACCGATTCCGTGCTAAATTTCGCATCTCCTTCCAAAATAATTTCACTTGTTTCGATTCAATCGCGAAACGAGGCATATACATTAATCAGTGCACATACTCCCACAAACAACTACAATAGGAAAGATGGGCAAAATGGTATATGAATTCTGGACGAAGTAACAAACACCACGTCAAAGTGTTGATGGGAGACTTTAATGCACAAGTTGGTACAGAACAGTGGGATTGTATCCAGCACATAAAGTGACAAACCAAAATGGTGAAAGATTAATTGAATTTTACTAAACGTTTCATTTAAAAATAATATCAACAGACTTTCTGGCACCACCCAGCAAGATATTCCCCAATCATCAGTAAGGCCAGTTTCAAACTGATCATGTAGATTTTACCAGGCATAATCAGAGAGAAATAATGAATGTTAAAGTCAACAGTGTCAGTTACTTGTCAACAGTAAAAATAAGGTTTCAACCAAATAAAACCACAACGAGAACAAGAAATGATCCTGAAATCCTTAAACTAAATTCAGATACCTTTCTTGGAAATCCACCCTCACATAGACCAACTAATTGGAATTATTTCAAATATTCAATACACCAGGCATCGCAAAGGATTGGCACGCCACCAAGAAGAAGAAAACATAAATAGTGGAATGACACCTGTGACACAGAAATTGATTAGTGATTCAAAACATGGCAACGATGGAACACTCACAAATTAGAAATCAATTGGCAGAAATTCCTTAGAATTCTCAAAACAAACGCCCGAAATCATTAGAATAGAAGAGCGTAAATACGAACTTGCCAGATTGGTAGAAATTGAACAAGACTTCAAGAAAAATAATACCAGAAACTACTATAATAAATGTAAAGAACTTCACAATTATAGTGTCCCAGCTTATCTTCAAACGTCCAGATGGAACAATAGAAACAAATAACAAGGAAAACTGCAAAATTCTTCCAGAAGTTGCTGAACTGTGAAAGTTCCAATGACTAACTTGATTTGGAGAAAGTCACACCAAATCCTTACTCAGCACCCCCCATATTAGAAGAGATTAAACTAATAATTCGGAACTTAAAATACAACAAACACCGGGTGAAACTAGTATAAATGCAGAAATATTGCACCTGATCCTCCACTAAATATTACAGGACATCTGGCATCGTAAGAAAATCCCCAAAGAATGGAAGTGTGCATTAATTCACCCACTTCACAAGAAAGGGGACAAATCAGTTATGGACAACTACAGAGGAATTCCTCTACTGTCGATCATGTATAAAATCCTATCTAAAGCACTGCTTAATACGTTGGAAGGAGAACTGAGCTCTTAATTGGTGAATATCAGGCAGGAATTCGAAAAGAGAGATCGTGTATTGAACAAATTTTCAACCTTAAAACTATTCTTCAAATTCCAAAATCCAGACAAACAGTAGCCATATTTATTGACTTCAAAAAGGCATACGACTCCGTAGAACGATAGACAGTGTTTAACGTGCTAGAGGAATTCCAACTTGATAAGAAAACAAGAGAATTGATCAAACAAATATTGGCCCAAAGTAGAAGTTTTAGAAGAAATTTCTGAACCATTTTAAATAAAAACAGGAGCATCTCCCTTACTATTAAATTTAGTTCTGGTAAAAGTGATTAGGATATGGCAAAATGAAACAAAAGGTATAAATATTGGTAGATGTATCCAAAATAAAATTCACCTTGCTTGCTTAGCGTTTGCAGACAACAGACAGGAAGCAATCCAGATCGTAGAAAAACTCCATGAAATAGCAGCCAAAACTGGACTCCAAATTTCGTATGAAAATACAAAGTATATCGAGTGGTCTAAGTCAGGTTTTAACAGTCAACCGTTAATTAATCACCAAATGTTGAAATATAACTCAAGTAGACAAATTTAAGTATCTAGGTCAAATTTAAGTATCTAGGTGACATTATTGAACCAACAGGGTTAAATTAGCAAGCTAACAAAGATATAATTGCAGAACTTCAAGAGCATACAAATGCACTTGGAACAGATATAGTAAAAGAACTATATCAAAATAGGAAAAATACGACAATATAACACATTAGTTAAAACAGAAGCACTTCATGTGTCTAAAACTATTATAATTGGTGGCAGATCTTGAATAAAGATGATCGAAAAACAAGAAAAATCCTTAGGAAAAACTTAGGACCAAAGTGCGGAAATGTAATTTGGATGAAAAAGAAATCTATCAGGTTACAGAAAAAAAATCACAGATACAATCTGGAAACGGCGATTACAATTTTATGGACACTTATGAAGAATGGATAACAACAGCCTCACAAAGAAAATTTTTAACTTAGCCTATCAATGAAAAATGACAATAATTGGCTCAAAGAAATCTGAGAAGACCTAAATGAAATTGGCATTGATGAAGAAACAACTCAAGATAGAATAAAATTCATAATCTTAATATACAGTAAAAACACAAATTTTCTGTAAAGCCAACACGACTCAATACAGGATGGACTGAACAACGTAAAAGGGAACAAAGCGAGAGAATGAAGAGAAGAATAAAAACCAAGAAAGTGCTAATAAGTTCAAATGTTAGGCAGAACGAGTCAAACTTTGAGATGTGTGCTTCAATATGAATTTATCTTGGTCTATTTTTTAATAGCTGGCATAAACTTCTGCATGAAATTTTTGTATACCCTGCATTGTCAAATCACCATAACCATAAACACACTGCTTTTGATAACATCCTGGAAGATTAGTGAGAGAAGGAGGCCTATATCTGAAAATAAATAGCCGGGTTGAGTGGCTCAGGCGGTTGAGGCGCTGGCCTTCTGACCCCAACATAGTAGGTTCGACCCTGGCTTAGTCCGGTGGTATTTGAAGATGCTTAAATACATCAGCCTCTTGACGTTATATTTACTGGCATATAAAAGAAATTCTGCGGGACTAAATTCCGCCACCTCGGCCTCTCCGAAAACCATTAAAGTGGTTAGTGGGACTTAAAGCCAAGAACATTATTATTAATATTATTATTCAAAAGAAATATATTAAAAGTAATTAATACTGACTTCATTTTGTATAATGTATACCAACTTTTCTCGAAATTGTTTTAAACATTAGGACTCGCACCCTTGGAATTGAAAATTTTAGGTACCCTTACCTTTAACATTTCTCTTTGTTTTTCCTCCGTTTTAAAGGATCATTCAGTTTCTTTCATCCTTTACCAGCAGGTGATAGCAATATAGCTTATACAGCGTTAATAATTGTTGAAAACATCAACTTAAATTGACCTTGTAAGAAAAATTAAAAGAAGGATGTAGAGAGTTTTGGATCCTAAACAACAAATAATTTTAATCTTGCTTATGGATTGGAAAAGTTCTGAAAACAGTTCATGTAGTGAAAGAGAGAGTTTGGAGCAGTACACATGGTGAATGCCGTACAACTACATTCCAGGACTCAGTAAAGACAACATCTATATGTTTCCGTATAAGAATACATTATACTCTTCGAAGAAAACTCTTAGCGAGCAAACATCAGATGTTATTACAAAACTTACTAACTTTGTGGTGGAAGGTAAGAAAACTCGATGGATAGAAACAATAGAATTGCTAGACACGAGCAAAAGCAGCCATATGGCATGGGGATTACTACGTCGACTAAATAACGATCCAACGCAAAAGAAAACGCATGCAAACATTTCTCCAAATCAAATAGCTCAACACCCTTTGAAAAATGGCAAAACAGACAAGCTAGGTAAAGGATCCAAGATTTAAAGACAAGAACATCTGGAAACTGATGAGCTCTCAAAGCCATGTTCACAAAATAAGTTGCGAAAGGCCATACAACAATGTAAGAACAAAAATAAGGCCGGATTAGCTGATATAAGAATAGAGTAAATAAATAAATGTGGACTACCAACACTGAAATGGCTTGTGTAACTCTTTAATAACTGCTTAAGGAAGAACAAGATTCCGAAAATATGGAGAAAAACTAAGATCTATCTTGAAACCTGAAAAGAACCTTCTGATCCCAAGAGTTACGAGCTGATCTCATTATTAATCCATCTTGGTAAGATATTTGAAAGGCTGCTGTTGAACCGCCTATCATCCAAGATTGACCATTCACTTATACCTGAACAGGAAGGCTTCAAACCCCACAGAAATTGTACAACACAAATAACTCGCTTAACACAACACATAGAGGATGGGTTTGAGAAGAGCCAGATCACCGGAGTGGCATTTATTGATCTCTCACCGGCTTATGATACAGTCCAACACCGCATAATGATTCACAAGATTTACAGCTTGACCCTGGACTTTGGTTTCACTATAATAATTGTCACCTTATTGCACAACCGAAGATTCTATGTTGAATTCCAAGGAAGTCAGAGCCGTTGGAGAATCCGAATGAATAGCTTAACCCAAGGGAGTGTATTGCAACCAATACTCTTCAACATTTATACAAATTATCAGCCCAGACCCCATGCAACCAGAAATTTCATATATGCTGACGACCTTGCTTTAATGGTACAGATAAATGATTTTGAAGAAGCAGAACAGATGCATACAGGATCTCTAGAAAACATTTCTGACTACTAAAAGAAGAACCATCTGAAGCCAAATCCACAAAAGACTCAGGTCAGTACTTTCCACCTTAAAAACAAACAGGCAGGAAGAAAAGTGAAAGTATCTTGGAAAGGCACCGAATTGGAGCACTGTTTTACACTCAAATACCTCAGAATCACCTCAGACAGATCACTCACCTACCAATAGCATTGCCTAAACACCAAACAAAACGTGTCAGCCCGTAACAACATCATTCGGAAACTTGTTGTTAGTAACTAGGGTGCTGAACCTCAGGTGGTCCGTAATTCTGCCGTGGCACTTTGCTTGTCCGCCGAAGAATATGCCTGCCCAGTGTGGTATAAATCCGCCCATGCAAAGCAAGTAGATGTGGCCCTTAATAAAACTGCGAGACTAATTACTGGATGTTTGAAGGCAACTCTAGTTGACAAACTGTATTGTACGGAAGGAATTGCTCCTCCTGATATACGCCGGGAAGTAGCCGCAAGCGCCGAAAGGAAAAAAGTTGAAGAAAATGAGCTACATCCACTACACAGACGCACTCCACCAAATCCTAGATTGGAATCTAGGGGGAGTTTCCTTCAGTCAAAGAAGAAATCCAGAGAAAAACTGTGGGCAACCAGAACAAGTCATCTTCAAAAATGGACCAAACCAGCTGAATGCTTACCAATCGGACACGACCTGGACTGGATCACATGAAGATCACTGAACAGGTTAAGAACAGATGTTGAAAAGTCTAAGGACAACCTAGTGAAATGGGGATACAATATTTGGATGTATCACCACTACGTGAATGCGGAGAGCTGCAGACTACCAAGCATTTGTGTCAGTGCTCGTTTTGCCCTGATTCTAGCAGTGACGAGGATTTTCTCAAGGCACAAGGAAATGCAGTCGCAGTTGCTCGCTTCTAGGCAAAGACTATTTAATACCATTTTGGCATATATGTGTAAAATTCCTTCTGTTATATTGTTACTATATTGTAATGTAAAAACTACTTTGTAAAACATAAAAGTACTATTGTATGCTTCTGACTCGAGCAAATAAATAGGCCTAAATGGAAATAAAATCAATAATTGAAACAGGAAAGGAAGCCATAATCAATAATTTATATAACCTACTTCACATGATATGCCATGAAACAGTTCGTGGCATTAGTAGAGCAAAGACCTGCACTTATGGTGTTAGGAATTGGTTGGTATTTTTGCAGAACTTCAACAACTGAAAATCGTCAAATATTCTCTGTGCATCGAAGAAAAAAGGTATTATACTGAGCTGCAAAAGTTTAAACTTCTCACCGGCACTGTATTTTCATTATATTCAAGGAGTTAATATTGAAGTGAGAAGCTAACAGCTCGTCAGGAGGGTGTTTCATGGTTTACAAGTGTGTGTCGCCATGGAGATGAGACTAATGATGTCGCCCGCCTCTCAGCGGTATAAACACGTACGCGGTGCGTAATGACCGACCACAAGTCAAACGAGCTCCTCCAGCACAGAAGTATGGCCTGCCGACTTAGGAACCTTCACAGTGAGATGAAAGAGCGGACACTTTGTAACTCATTAAGGCACAGAAAAGAATGTGTCTCTTTCTCATTTTTTTCACAACTTGCTATATGTCGCGTCGATACAGACAGGTCCTATGGCGACGATGGGATAGGAAAGGGCTAGGGGTTGGAAAAAGAGTGGTCATTGCTTTAATTAACGGACAGCTCCAGCATTTTCCTGATATGAAAATGGGAAACAATGGATAACCATCCTCAGGACTACCAACGGCTGGGTTCAAACCTACGATCTCCCGAATGCAAGCTCACAGTAAAGAAAACAGAGTGACATCTACTGTATCAGACACTACTCATCTGCATTCAGGGTAGTCGCCCAGGTGGAAGATTCACTACCTGTTGTTTCTGAAATGATTTCAAATACATTTTAAATGTACTGAACATCTCCCGTGGTAAGTTATTAGCTCCCCTTCCTATAAAGGCTCCAAATGTTCTTCTTGAATTTCAATAAATGCGGGCCCCTAACCGCGTGTCCAAACTCGCTTCGTTTTACCCAATTCTGGATGACGAGGAATTGGGGACATAATACCACGGTATTTATACGAATATACTACGAATTTTACTCCTAAAATCTACAAAAGAAATTTTGGAGAACATACTACACAACTGTTGTAAAAATAGAGCCTGAGTTTGTGGCTCAGACGATAGAAGCACTGGCCTTCTTGGCCCAAGTTGGTGGGTTCAATCCTGGCTCACTCCGAATACAGTCCGAGTCAGTGGCTCAGGCGATAGAAGCACTGGCGTTATTGGCGCACGTTGGTGGGTACAATCTCGGCTCACTACGATAGGATTTAAGGTTGCTTAAATACGCCAGTCTTGCATTAGAAGATTGATTTATCCATAAAATAACTCCTGGCAGAAACAATTCTGGCAATTTAGCATCTCGAAATCCAAAAAAATGTATTTAGAAGGACGTAAAATCAATATTTCTTCTTCTGCTGCTTCTTCCTTTCTTAGTTATGCCCGTCTAATGAGTGCGATTGAACTTATTTATCTCATGCATTTTCCTTTTTCTTCTCTCAAAATGTCTTGTTCTTCTAGCTGTGGCTTTTCTTGCGATCTTCTGACCTGGTTTTGTTGGTGGTTCTGCTTGGATGGTGTGTAAAGCTGTGATTGTAAAATTATTTTATTATTATTATTATTATTATTATTATTATTATTATTATTATTATTATTATCACAATACCTTGAGGATCAATCTGGTATATCTAAAACTCTTCCAGCGTCACCATCAGCGTGTTTTTCGGCGTTTGAAAGAGGTTCCATGAGATTTCCTTCGCTCCTTTGCGTCCACTTTGACACTAATACATAAGAACAAGTATGACACAGCAGGCATGTACACTGATTCCGTCCCACTCATTTATCAATGATTGTTCATTGATAGAAGTTCTTGACCCTACTTGAAAGTTAAGAATGAAATATAAAGAGCGTGTTGATTAAAATAACATTCGTGTTAATTCTCATTTTCTAAATGAAAGTGAAACTGCAAATGGAACGTGCGACTTCCGGCCATCACTTCAGTGGCCGCCGTACGTCGTAGCATATATAACGATAACTTGATCAGTTCTACAGTGCGTATAGAATAAGGAGACACGAGCCTACGACTGACCGTGTTATACTGGTGTAAATAAAAATGCACAGTCTGTTTCCAATCATTTGAAGAATGGATTAAGTGTAGCCTCCATCTAGCGGTGAGGATAGGAATTGTGCCGGTTGCCGAAGCCTGTCGCACTGCTCTGGAGCAATGATGAATGATTGACTGACAAATGAAATGACATTGAAGAGTGTCTCTGGAATTAAAGATGACAGTTAAAACTGGAGTACCCGGAGAAAAACTTGTCCCACCTCTGGTTTGTCCAGCACAGGTATCACATGGAGTAACCGGGATTTGAACCACGGAGCCAGCGGTGAGAGGCCGGCGCGTTCACACCAGAGCCACGGAGGCTTTTACTAGAGTAAATACTCGTATTTATTTATTTATTTATTTATTTATTTATTTATTTATTTATTTATTTATTTATTTATTTATGTCCTTCTTGTGCTGCTTCTCAAAGACTATGTCCATACAATTCAACAATTTCTCCAGATATTCTAGAGACACAGATGAAAGAATATAAGCCACAAATCTAAGAGTTTTGATTTTTCTCCGTGAAGCGTGATCCTTTTTCAAATTATTCCTTGTTTTAGTTTACTGTTTGTTCAATAAGTATGCAAATTTTAAAAAAGAAAGCTGGGGGGGGGGGGACTGCAGCGCTGCCCCACTCCTTTCTGGATAGCTGCTTCCTTTTCATAGTCCTGCGTTCTTACCACTGCAGACTGGACACACTGTACAGCTCGTTTAATGTACTGAATGACATTTTTAGACTTTTCCTTCTGACTCATATCACATAACGAGCAAACATTGTGTAACTTGGTTAGACGTGGTAAGTTGTCGTGCACTGAGGGACTGCAGGAGTTGGTAACGAACTTCAGACCTCCAGTGATATTGAGTTAAAAGTTGAAAGATTGGGCCAAATCCACTCATTTTGAGTGCACGGAACGATAGATACTTTCTATGTAGAAAATATAATAGTTCAAGTATAGCTATGATATTTACTTTGAACGGCAATGCTGAAACATTCTCTGAAAAATCTGAGTGTTGATTGGGAGTGAAAGCTAATTGTTCGTGCATTGAATCTCTTCATTATTTATTTATTTATTTATTTATTTATTTATTTATTTATTTATTTATTTATTTATTTAATGCCCCGAATAGAGATGTTTCTCCAAATACAGGTGGCTTAGTCACTATACATTAATTATTAAACGTAACACATGTAAGAACCTGACATCTAAATATAAATATTACGCAAAATTATTAATAAAGGCAGCAATCGGAATTTACAGTACTTTAATTTTAGTTCTTTAAATTTGAAATAGACACCTCCCCCTAAAATACTTGATATCTGAAAGTAAATAAAAATAAAATGGAGAAATAGTATAAACTTCAAAGAAACTAATGATTAGTATCTACAGCACAAAAGAAGTAATTCCAGTTTTAAATTGACACCAGTTAGAAAATCAATTGACATATATAAAGAAAGAAAACAGGGTAGGTAAATCAGGATGTAGCTATGTTTGATAAGAGAAAAGTATGGCAATCAGTGTCAACTGCGCATTGAACCTTACATAACTACAAATAGATTCTATTAATGGCATTTTTTCTTTACATTATGTTTAAATACGTGTAAATAAACGTTCTCTGCTTTAGTGACAGTGTTCGTACAGTAATTCCTTTAGTAAACGAATATTGTTATTTATTTACTCGTGTCAGAAGCATACTTAATCACACAGTTAACATATTAGACTATTTACAAAACTTACAAAAATGGACAAACAAAGGAAAATTGACCAAATTTACTATACATCTAGATGGTGTTTTTCCAAAACTGAGCCACACCTATGGCATTGTCATCAGCAAGCATTAAAACTTGCTCTGAACATGAAAATGGGCAGAGAGGACATTGATACATGTGGATTACTGTTTGTTCTTCACCGCAGTCGCACATGCTATCCTCTGATGTGAAGCCCCATAACTTAAGTGAGGACTTAGCCCTGCCGACACCAGTTCTTAATCGGTTAAGGGACCTCCAAACACTGTAGTCTTCATTGTAACCAGCCGGAAGATGTTCACGCGGCTCCATCCATTCTTGCTGCTTAGATTTCCACAAGGAAAGTCTTGCCTTATCTGGTGGTCCTTTCAAGGGCTTTGATGTCTGGAGGAAACTTTTCCTGGATTTCAGCCTAGATTGAGATTGATGATGACCAAACAGCGGGGGAGCTTCAACGTTCTCAACCTTCAGTCGTTCTTGATCAGCAGCAATTTCTCGACGAATACTTGGAGGTGCAATGCCAGCAAGACAGTGTAGCTTCTCAACAGGGGTAGGTTTCAGGCATACTGTGATTAATCTACAAGCTTCATTCAGGGCAGGGTCCACAGTCTTGGCATGGGATGATCTATACCACACAGCGGATGCGTATTCTGCAGCAGAGTACCACAGAGCCAATGCAGTGGTTCTAAGAACTTGTGCCTTTGCACCCCAGTTTGTACCTTTCAGCTTCCTCAGGATGTTGTTTCTGGCACTGACTTTATGTTTGATGTTGGAACAGTGTTTTCTGACAGTGAGAGAGCGGTCCAGCGTTACCCCTAGGTATTTTGGGGTGAAAGAATGTTCCAAGAGGGTTCCATTCCAGGAGACATGTAATTTCCTTGATGCCTCTCTGTTTTTGAGGTGGAAAGCACAAAGCAGAGATTTTGACGGATTCGGCTTTAGGTGGTTAGCCTTGTAATATGTGCCTAATTCCTTCAGAGCGCCGTCAAGAGTGAGTTCTACTTCTTCAAAAGTTGCACACTGGCAGGCTAATGCAAGGTCGTCTGCATATATGAAAATTCTTGTTTTGTTAGGGAGTGGTTGGTCATTGGTATAAATATTAAATAGCAATGGAGCCAGTACGCTTCCTTGGGGCAATCCATTTTTCTGTTATCTCCATCTGCTTCTTTGTCCTTGAAAGTCAACAAAAAACCTGCGGTTCTGCAACAAGGTTGACATCAATCTGGTAAGTTTTGAATCTTTCGTGAGTGTAAACAATATAATTAGCATAAAAGTCAGGATCGGTATGGCTGGCTTTTTTTACGAGCAAATTATACGTTGAACACGTCTTAAATAGAGGAGAATTCTTATAAAACATCTTCCTAGGAGCAGGGATTAAAAAGTTATTTCTAAAGCGTAGGTTAGCTTTTTTTATGTTAAACTGAAATTGTTCACGTAGTTTAGGACTAACAATTATATTTCCTGTGTCCCAAAATAATAGTCGCATTCCGTCAACGAGCTTTTATTGTTAACAACGGCAACGTAATAGCAATTTAAGCACTGAACTGTGATGTTTGCTCTGTCGCAGAGCATATAAACTGGTTCAGCAGTCTGGGACATTTGCGCATGACCTTGGTAGGCGGTCGCATGAACCGAGTTATTCAGATCAACGCAAGCTCTCGGTGAATGCAGTGGTAGTGACGTGAGTCAGACGCTTTGTGTGTACAATAGATGTCAATACGAAGTACGTACCGTTTACATATTGTACTTGCAGCGATAAAGTGTCATTGAAGAAATGGGAAGATTGAAAAATATTGATGATGATCAGAGGAATGCCATTTATAGCATTTACTCCGTGCAGGTAATAATGGTATCTTGCAAAGAGATGTAATAAAGGAAAGTGCTGTGAAATTTGCCGTTCATAGACAGTCCATAGAGCTCATATGGAAACAAGGTGAGAACTCCATAATGAATGACAGCATGGTTGCTGATGTCTCCGCTAGAATGAAAGGGAGAGTCGGTGGAAAGAAGACATGCATAGATCAGAATAGACTTTAAAACATTCCATTGCATCAAAGAAAGACTATCAGATCTGTAGCTGTCGCTTTGGGTATGGCACAATCAACAGTGCATCGCAGAATCCAAGAAAAAGCTGTTCGACGACATTCATCAAGACTAAAACCAACACTGAACTTCACAGGAGAACATATGCGTTTGCAATTTTTTTTGTCAATGTTGGATCCAGAAATTTCGATACGCAGAGCAAGATTTCAGGACATGTTCGATCGGATTCATGTTGATGAAAAATGGTTTTACATGACTGCAGAAAAAGGACGATTTTACCTTGCTGCGGAAGAACCCTATCCACATCGAACCTGTCAGAATAAACGCTTCATTACGAAGATGATGTTTCTATCAGCAGTGGCACGTCCCCGTCCTGATTCATTGTGTAACCAGTAGTTTGATGGTAAACTTGGGGTATTTCCATTCATCGTCCAGGAGCCAGCAAAACGCAGTAGCAAAATAGGCCTAGGGGGACATTGGTTACGAAGCCTATACAATCCGTTACACAGGACGAATACAGAAAGATGCTCATCGAGAAAGTTCTTCCTGCTATCCAGTTAAAACGGCCTTCATGGACAGCATCAAAACCCATCTACATACAACAGGATAACGCAAACCCGCACATTGATCCGTCCGATTCTGAGTTTAAAGCTGCCGCTTCTAATATTGGTCTAACCATACAATTGTTCTGTCAGCCTCCAAATAGCCCAGATATGAATGTCCTGGGGCTCGGCTTCTTCCATGCCATACAGTCTCTCCAATATCAAGAGGCAACATCCACAGTAGATGAACTGGTTACTGCTGTTGAAAAAGCCTTCAACGACCTTCCTGCTGAGACACTGAATAATGTTTTCCTGACCCTGCAACAAGTTATGGGTGAATGCATGAAGGTTCTTGGAAAGAACTGTTACAACCTGCCTCACATGGGAAATCAGAAACTGCAACGACAGGGGTGTACAGCTCTTGTTCTACAGTATGATTCCGATATTGTCATATCAGCTCGTACTGCATTAGAACGTGTTGAGTGATCAGGCGCAGTTGTGAGCACTGTGGCTTGGTGTGGTGTATTAGTGTTAAAAGTATATTCTGTATTGTTTATTTTCAATAAATTACTTGCGAAAGAAATGTGACTATTATTTTGGGACAGAGGAAGAATTATTTAAAATTGTGTGGAGAAAGGTTTGTTGCGACGTTCTCCTCCTTTTGGTTTATGATGTAAACACAAAATATTTCATAAGGTCTACATAACGTACAAGGCCACGTGATAAACACTTGCAATACTTTTTCTGAACTTTTTTAACTTGATTCTGATATGATTTGTAGTACAAGTGCGTATTGCAATTTTGATCTAATAAGGAGATTGAATATTAATGATATTTTCTTAAGGTTGTCAAAATCCTCTGTCTCTATGATTAAGAATCCTTATGATTCATTAACTGTACACATGTGAAAGAATTTGAAAGACATCCTATGGATTATTTGTAACCCGAGATCACTTACGAATGTTACTTTTTTTAAATTAAGCATGGATTTATTATTTCATATTATCCGGAAACAGTAATTTTGGATATTACTTCTAACGAGTTTTGTTTGCTCCGTTACGTCATTCTGTGCGGGCATGCTAACACATGTTCATTCTTCGTGAGGTTACACGGAATTTTCTTAATTGAATTGGAGGTAACAGGAGCTGACCTGCACAGTTCTGATCACTTGGCTGGCAACAACATTCTGTAATCAATATCTTAGCAGGCCGAGTAAGTCAAGTGTCTGTCGTGTTCCGCTGGGAACGTTCGCTTTGTTAGTAAGTTCAGGCAGGAATAACTCAGTGCCTACCTTCATGGAACCTGCTTGAATGCGAGGTCGCAAGTGCAATGTCTTCTTCTTATTCTTCTTCTTCAAGTGCCATATCCGGTCCCCCCTATGTTGGTGATCACCTTGGAGAAAGCAGCCCTTTCTTCAGCTACCTTGAAGAGTTGTTCAGTGTTGTTGATGCGAGCCCACACTTTGATGTTTTGGAGCAATGGCATCGGTGGTCTACCAGCTCCTCACTTGCCTTCCATCATTCCCTGTAATATGAGGTGTAGAAGTCCGTACTTCTACTATGTATGTCTCTAATTACAGCCGGAAGGGAATTCCAAGAGCGTATGGTTGCAGGTTGAATGAGTTGCCGTACCCGGTCGTGCGGTAAATTGGGAAGCTCAATAACCTAAATAAGCTGTTTTCCAGGCTCACGCACTAGCTGTCCTCAACACTTCATTATTGGTTACAAAATGCGTTCAGGATGTGGTTCATTGTCTAGTTAGGACTATTTGAAAGAGGTCGGTACAAGCAACGGTTACAGTCAGTGCTTAAATAAAGTGATGCTAACTTGAGTGGCAGGCGAATGGATGCCTTTGAGATGTGGTGTTGGCGGATAATGCTGCGTGTACCCTGGACAGAAAGAAGAACCAATGTTTCCATTCTGAAAGAAATGGGCATCAAGAAACCTCTATCTTCCCGTGTAAGTGAGTGTTAAAATTGTCCAGGAGCTCTATAGCCATTCTAGAGGCTTGAGCAAAGTCTTCCAGCAAACCCAAGTACGCCCTGTTATTTATTTATTGACTTGTGGCGTGGCTCAGGCTATGAAGCCTGCTGTTATGCCAAACCATCTCATATGTACTACATTGTACAAACTACAGAGTATTAGGATTTCTAGTTACATATAATTAATTATAAAATTAAACTTAAATAATAGTTATAAACAAAAGGAAAATTTCTGAGAGTCACTTTAAAAAAAAACTTTAAATACTAATTTCTTAAGTCTATGTACCATTTATAACATGTTTTTTTAAATACATTTCTACTATGTATGTCTCTAATTACAGCCGGAAGGGAATTCCAAGAGCGTATGGTTGCAGGTTGAATGAGTTGCCGTACCCGGTCGTGCGGTAAATTGGGAAGCTCAGCAGGGAAGAGGTTTCTGACCTTGTAGGTATGCTGTTGGGAGATGACAAGTATTTAAGATCCATTCTCAGATAACTTGGTGTGTCTGTACAGAGAATGTTGTTACGACATTCGGTAACAATATGCCGGGTACTCTGTTTCTCCGCACCACAGTCAGAGTTAGGTGAAGTTCTTATGCTCCACTTGTACAGCAGCTGACCCGTACCCTGTTAAGGACAACCAATGTTTTACGAGACATATCAAAACCTGCTGGTGGGTGTTGGGAATTAAACTGAGATTGCCAATCTTTCGGAGCTACATTGTTCCATTCCTGTTACTGAAGCGTTAAACTCTTTCGCTTTGAGTATAGGCTGGGACATGATTTCAAACGGCCAAATCCATTAAGCATGCCTTCATGTTCGCTGATATTTTTGTAAACCCGTGGATCAGATTATTAAATCTCCTTATTCTTGGAGGTTCCGACACAGATGATAGTAATACACAAAATCCCATGTAGTAAAACACATGCTTTCACTCAGAAAAACAACAAACAAGGAAACAAATGAAGAAAGCAATGCGAAGCTTATTGAAGGACAAATACAAGTTGGCCAACAGAACGCGGAAAAGGCGCTATGTTTAAAGAGAAATGAAAACAACATTTTGACATATGGGCTTGACGGCCTGACAAGAGAAATACAGACCCTGCATATTTAAATTAAATTAAAATACTTAAGAGTTTTCATATCATCATGATTCAAACACCATTTTAAAGGGGAGATTTCAAATATTAAGAAATAATATTAAAATAAAAGCCCGCCTCTGTGCTGTAGTGGTTAGCGTAATTAGCATTCACCCTCGGAGGCCCGGGTTCGATTTCCGGCTCTGCCACGATATTTGAAAAGTGGCATGAGGGCAAGAACGCGGTCCACTCAGCCGCTGGAGGTCAACTGAGTAAAAGTGAGTTCGATTCCTCCCTCAGCCATCCTCGAAGTGGTTTTCCGTGGTTTCCCACTTCTCTTCCACGCAAATGCCGCGATGATACCTAACTTAATGCCACGGCTGCTTCCTTCCCTCTTCCTTGTGTATCCCTTCCGATCCCCCCCCTATAAGGCCCCTGTTCAACATAGCAGGTGAGACCGCCTGGGCCAGGTACTGGTCCTCCTTCCCAGTCGTATCTCCGATCCAAAGTCTCGAAGGAAAAACAAACCCTGGAGGGTAAACAGATTAAGAAAGAAAGAAGAAAGAAGAAAATAAAAATGGCCCATTTTTGTCAAAATACCCATCCCGTATCCCCTTAAACCCAGATTGGAACTTTTACCAGTAAAATGACGTGGCATCAGGAAGGACCATCTGGCGTTAAACCTCGAAGAAAACCGTAATGAGCAGGAAACTCCACAAATGCCTGGGTGAAACTGGAGAAAATTTTGAGTTGTAACCTGCTTGGAGTTCAGATCATAGATGATTCAGAAAATAGGTATGTACGAGGGTTAGAAGTTTAAGAGTGGCAACTGTTTAATTACAACTGATACAGAAGAGATACATGTTACTAAGTTTTACAGTCCTTCAAAGTAGTCACCTGCATTGTGTACAGCCCGTTGCCAGCGAGGTGGAAGTCGTAGGATACCTTTAGCAGCGCTTGTTGTGTCGATAGTTCGAATAGAACGAATCTCTGGAACAGTTCTAAAGCAATGTGCCAGCGGTCGTACAGCACGACAGTGTCATCAAGGTCTTCAAGAGGCTTGCCAGGAATCTGCACTGCCTTACAGAACAGTGGTACGGTGGGTAAAAGCCGTCAACTTCGGCCAAGTCGTCTTAGTGTCAGTGAAGTAGTAGTGCATGCTCTCGCCGCGTTACTGGACACTGATCGACACCATGCGATTCGTGAGCTCGCCCGAGACGCCGAATTAGCGCATACGACTGTGCTACACATTCTGAAGGAAGATCTGGTTATGAAAGAAATCGTTGAAGGCTCTTCTGTAAGGCAACGCAGATTCCCGCAAGCCTCTTGAAGAACTTGATGAGTGATGACACTGTTCGACTTCTGGCACATTCAACCGCATTCGCTTCAGAACTGTTCCAGTGATTCGACAGGTAGTATGGCGCTCCATCAGAACTATCAACACAACAGACGCTGCTAGAAGCATCCTACGACTTCCACATCACTTCCAACGGGCTGTAAACAATACTGGTGACTAATTTGAGGGACAATACAACTTGGTAACATGTATCACATGTAATTAAATAGTTGCCGTCGTTAAAGTTCCAACCTTCGTATTTCTGAACCAATATTTACATACCCCTTTCCTTCCTCCCTGAATATGAAGAATTCATTCTTGGCATTGGGTGCTACGTATATTGTTGTCGTACTCTGTATCCATCACACAAGTTTCAAAGCCCAATCCTGAATTATTTTCAGAAATGAGTGTAAGAAATCTGGTAGTTAAGCTCTCCTTCGTTCGCGAGGGTTAAGTTTTGTAATGTAAATACTTCGAGAAATTCGAGCTTTTCATTCAAATGAGCGAGCTCCTTGTACCAGAGAGAGAGAGAGAGAGAGAGAGTCAGAGAGTAACACAACATTCAACTATCCATCTAATAGTAGTATAATCAGAAAAATCCACAGTAAGTTTGGTAACTTGCATGTTGATAATCAACCGAGGTTGCAATGCTGTAGAGTTAACCATTATAATCCTAAAAATTATGAACGTATGATAGTTGATTAAATGTTTGGTTACACTACTGTAATTTTTCCTCCATTCATCTGTTGGTTAATTTGATCTTTGTCTTTCGACAGAGGCAAAAACAATTTTGAATTCCTTTTAATTTCTTCTAGTACGATCAATCTCAAATGGTAGTAAACCTTCTGTCCTTGATTCACACTAGTCATTCTGTTCAATCTTCTTGCAGTTTGTTAACATCGCCTATCGAAGAGAGAACGATACAGACTGACCACTAAACCATTCATCTGCGTACCAACCTTTTCTCATGTCACTAAATGAATAATAATAATAATAATAATAATAATAATAATAATAATAATAATAATAATTTCTTTACGTTTCTTAACTGACTTTTACGGTTCTGTCGGGACACCGCGGTGCCGAAATTTAGTCCCGCATGAGTTCTTTTACGTGCCAGTAACATATCAATATGAGGCTGACGTATTTGAACCCCTTCAAACACCACCGGACTGAGCCAGGATCAAACCTGCCAAGTATGGATCAAAAGGCCAGTGGTCTACCGTCTGAACCACTCCGCCCAGCTTGCATATAAGAAATGACTTGCACAATCAGTAAACTAATTCGATACACTGAGGTCATCAATGTACAGATTCAAATGCTCAAAACAAAATCAAAAATCAATATTTTAGTCAGAAATTACGCACAGAAGTGCATTTGAAGTTCCTAATTAAAACTACATGAAAAACAAGAAAATAAATTATTTATTTCCTATTTATTCTGCTTAATAAATAGGAAATAAATAAGTTTTCTTTTTATTTTGAAAAGGAAATCGAAAAAGCATCAAAATTGGCAATGTTCAATATTAAAAAATATACTTATAATTTAATAATTCATTATACCTGAAATGACTTCTTAAGGTATTGAGGGATGTTAATCCAAGTCTGTGCTCATATTTACTGTATCGTGCCCCGTTTTATGTAATTTTTATAAATAAGAAGGAAAACTTCAAAAATTTAAACCAGAATTTCAATGACGTCTAATTAGGTATATTATTTTTAAACGTGTTTAACACCTCAGTATAAAATTTGAGTGTATACACTTAAGTATAAAACATTAAATTATATTCGTAGAAAATACTTATAACCATTCAGATGTTCAATTTGTCGGTCGAAATTTTGCACCGTTTGGATTGCCTGCTGTGACATTAAGATGTTCTCCTCTTTAAGCATCAACTATAATGTGCTAACAATGCTTCATTCCACTTGTTCTGCTATCTTACTTCAATCGCCTTAATATCTTAATGAAACTTTTCAATGAATGGCATTCATACAAATGTAGAAATTAATTGAGTTTTCTTTAAGTGTCCATAATATTAAGCGAGGAAAAAAACTGGATACTTTGTTCGTAATTTTTAATTTCAGTTATTTAATAAGATTGTAGTGAATTCATTATGTCTAAACTACCAGTTTTAACGGAATGATGGTAGTATAATTTACGTAAATATATAATATTTACGTATTTAGACATTTTCATTAATTTCTAAAAACGTAGTTTTTTTAATTGGACGTGATGGAACGAATATACATATGGGTTTTGTAACTACCCGTAGAGGGGATGGGGGACTGAAAATATAAACAGCTTCTCTGTAGCAAAATGGTTGCATATCAGACAGCTCTGTGACAAATAATGTGCCAAGCCCAGGCTGACAGACGAGGAAAAAATTTCTCCCCTTACGTTATTCTCTACTGCAAGGAATTCTAAAGTAGACTGGTATTAAAGTTGATGTTCTCACGTTTCTCGACACTTAAGCTGAACGCTCCGTCACGTAAGAGCGATCTGTAACGTCAGATACCTTCGTAGGAAATAGATGTGTTCTGAAGAATGTCGATGTGATATATAACTGTTAGGTTCTGTCGAGACTAATTTGTGAGTAAATTAAATGAAGAAAATACCAGAAAAGGAAGATCTATAGTAACAGATTATATCTGAAAAAGAAACAGTTTAAGTTCACCATCATTATATGCAGTTTCCAGCTGTTGGCCAGGTCTGCTTGAAACATAAGCCTCTCAATCCCCGGCTTTATTCCCACCGCGTCCCCCTCTTGACTTTTACCCAGTCCTCTATTCTTCTCTGCACACACTCCTCTACTCCTTTTATTCCTCTTGTCTCTTGATCGTTTTCCTCTTATCTCCATTTCGTGCATCCTCCTGGGCATCTTTTCCTCTGTCATTCTCTTCATGTGTCCACATCATCTAAGTCTAGATACCCCTATCCTGTTCTGCAGTGGCTTTTCCTTTACTATATCTCTAACCTTCCCATTTCCCATCTTATCTCTTCGTGTCACTCCTATCCTACTTCTTAGAAATTTCATTTAATTTGCCTAAATCCTAGTCACGACTCTCTGCTTCATTACCCAAGTTTCTGCTGCATACGTCAGAATAGGAACGTAATACGTCCTTATATCAACATCTCGCTTCTCTGAGGGACATCCTTGCTCCAAACCGAGCTTCTGACACTTTTCAGGAATGCTGTATTATTTCCTTATAATTTCTTCCACTTTTCTCTATGATACTTTTCATGTACTTTATACTCTCTACCTTCCTAAGCTGTTCCCCTCCAAGCATTATTTCTCTCGTAGGTCTCTCCTTTCTAGTTGTGAACATAATAGTGCTCTTTTTGGTATTAAATTTCATCTTCTAGTGTTCCCGAATATCCTCTTCCTTCTCTCCCCGACATAACAGGTCATCTGCAAAATATCATCACTTCCACTTTCCAGTCCCCAATTTTCCTTGCCACGTTTTGTCATAAGCTGGTCCATTACTGTAATGAAGAGCAAAGGTTACAGAACACTTTTTGTCTTAATCCACTTTTTAGCTCAAACAGTGTGTTCTCTCCGTCTGCTTCTCGACACCGTTTTCTGTAAGACTTCCCATACCTTGTTTCTGCACACACGATCATATGCTTGCTCAAAGTCCAAGAAGGTCATCATAATGCTATTGCAGTTGTCTTCAAGTATTATATGTTACTATATTGTTACGAACAAAACTCCATAC
Source organism: Anabrus simplex (assembly GCF_040414725.1). Classification (NCBI taxonomy): domain Eukaryota; kingdom Metazoa; phylum Arthropoda; class Insecta; order Orthoptera; family Tettigoniidae; genus Anabrus; species Anabrus simplex. The sequence goes on from NC_090272.1 coordinate 231,043,166, forward strand.
GTTTCATTACTCTAATTTATTTCAGGATGACCCACTAAATACACACACAATTCTAATCAGCTATAAATGGCCACACTTACTAATTACAAGTCTCTTTACAAGTCTCCCTTCCTTACGGCGCAGCAGGTGGTCTGGTACGTTGCTATACCTGAGGACGCTTAATCCTTACTTTCATTTCCCCACGTCCAGTCACCTCATACAGCAGCTGTGTGTAGACAGCTGGATCTGAACACAGGGCTACGGGTCACTCGACACGGGATGACTGTTCGTTCGACTCCACAGACAGTCCAGTAATTCACACAGTGACATGCACTGAACAACTAAACAGCTCAACAGTATTCAACAAGAGGACGATACTCACAACAGCGAACATTAACACAGGTCCATCTACCCTCACGATAGCGGCTTCCCTCGCTGAGTCATAACGATCCTCAGTCCACAGAGATACACAAACACACAGTACTCCCAGGTAGTACATGTCTTCTGTTCCGTCTTCTCCAGCCCACCAACTCGCTGGTCTCTCCGACACCACAACAACAGCTCCTCTTTCAGACATCGGTGGTACACTAGCGACAGCTAATACGTTTGTCGCCCTCAGCCCACCCACTGAATTCTAACACACTGAGCCCAACAGTGACCCTAGCTCCACCACAGAGCCAGACTCTGACTGAATGTCCGCGGCTAGCCTCCCTTTTTATAGCTCGGGTGATAGGAACCAGAAAATTCGCGAGGTGGCTAGAGGCAGAACATTCCCGTTGAATCTCCAAGAAACTTACAGGTAAGGCCTCCTGGTCGAGGTACTGGTCCTCCTCCAAAACTGTATCCCCCGACGCAAAGTCTCACGCTCCAGGACACTGCCTTTTAGGCGGTAGAGATAGGGTCCCTCGCTGAGTCAAAGGGGAAAAACAGTCCCGGAAGAGGACAAAATCACATTATAGATTCACTGGGTGAAAAGTCACCCATCCACTAAAAAATGTACAAAGAACAAGTTTAAATTGATGGAGCCACAAGTATCACTGCATTTAGACTGAAGAAAGGTGGAGGGGGTGGGGGTGGCATACAAGGAAGGCAGGCTTTGCTAACTTGCAACAGGAAAAATAAAATTTTCTTAGGTGAAAAATTTGTAGAACAGGTATTAATGGAGTGATTGGTGATCCTTGATATAATGTGTACATAACCTGGCGGTTCATTTTCATGAATACTTCGTAATGTATGCCACCTTGTGGATAATGAACACTAGCAATAGCAGTAGTAGAAGCGGTGAGAATAATGAAGGAAATATAAATGAAACCACGCTGGGTTTTTAGGCAACGGATTAACTTAACCTTCAGTTTCTGTGGCTTCGTATTCTAAGATAAATATCTCTCTGGAAAGCCAAGAGAACAGCATGAAAAGGCTCCAATGGCTTTTGCTTTCTCTGCAATACTTTTCCAATCTTTAACTTCCATTCATGGTTGAGCTTGGAACATCATCTACCAGAGTATACGTCCTTCTCCTCTCGAGCCATAACCTTATAAAAATGACTTGACTTCTTTTTGAGTGAACAATATTATGTAGGCTGAATTTCGGTCTTGTTTTTTTTTTTAATAAAACTCGATCATTATTAGATAATACATTTGAATTTCAAAAACGGGGAGATGCAAGACTTCGAAACAAAGGAGAGCAAGATCCTGGGGAAAGTTCTGGGACGGCAGAAATTACTGATGGGAGCTGGAGGAAAAGGAGGAATGAGGAGCTCTACAAGTGCATTGCAAAGATCAGGGACACAATGTGGAAACGAAGGACATGTAGTAGGCAAGCGACTGACAAGAAAGATCTCTAGATCAGGAGGTCTGTGGGAATTACACTAAAGATGATCCACAATAGTATAGACTTCAGAAGAAAAGTCGACAGTCTAAAATAATTGGAAGAGAAACCACTAAAGAGGAGACCCAAACGGATCTTTTCCGAAAAGGAGAGAATGATGTGAATGGAAAGCATGAAGAACTTCTTAAGTTCTACGCAGTTCATAGTGGGACGGGTTTGGAAATAAAAAGACACTCGATCAGTTGTGCGCGGCATTCAGCGATCCACATCAGAAGATGACTTCGTTGTGGTGGTGGTAATTATAGTTTTAAGAGGAAGTACAACTGCGCAACCATCCTCTGTATGACACTAATGAGAGAGAAAAATGGAAGGAATACGAAACTTTGAAAAATGAAGGTATCAGCCAAAGAAAGAGAATGGCTACGAAGGGCGTGAAAATTAAAAACATCGTAGGTCTCGAGTGTTCTCAAGGCGTCAGGGTAGGAAAATACAAGTGTTGACCAAGGGAGGTTGGATAGGATAGATGAAAGTGAGGAGCCTGGCTCAAGTAAGTAGAAGCAACGCCAGGGCCCAGCTAAGTGCTGCGAGTTCGCCAACCCACGCTCCAAAGTCAAAAGGCCATGGGGCCCCCTTTAGTCGCCTCTTACGACAGGAATGGATACCGTGGGTGTTATTCTACCCCTCCCATCCACAGCGGGAGCTGACTTTGTGGCTCAGTGGTTGAATGCTGGTCTTCGGATCCCCAGATCGCGGCTTCAGACCCAGCAAGGAGGGTCCTCAGATTTTTGAATGGTGAATTATTATTATTATTATTATTATTATTATTATTATTATTATTATTATTATTATTGTCTTCCTTTATTCCTCTTTGTTTAACGTCGTACTAACACATGGAGGGTTTGCGGCGATGCAAGGAAAGGAAAGAGCTAGGACTGAGACGGTAGCAGCCGTCGCTTTAATTAAGGTACAGCCCCAGCAACGGTGGAATAAAAGTCCATTCGATACTTTACGTCGGCATGTAAAAGATTTCCTGAAACGATAGAAATGCAGATCGAGATGCAATAAAGCGAACTCTGCACCTGTGGGACATACGTTCGGAAAATAGTAATGACAATAATCATAATAATAATAATAAGGTCTTTTGAGTTGAAGCCGTATACGCGAAATGCTTGTCTGAAGATGGGGCCCTGCCAATGATGAATTCTAATGATGAAGACGGCACGCTCACTCAGCCCCCGAGCCATTCGAATTAACTAATGAATATTAAAATCTCCAACTCGGCTGGGAATCGAACGCGCGACATCGTGGACCAGAGGCTCTGGAGCCGGACATGAAAATGACGACACTCACTCGGAATATGGTGAAAGCGTGAGATGGTCATTGACTACCGAAGCATGTCTACCTTCATAAACGTGTAATACTCACCACTATTGAGGACTACCGGGAGAGCCACTGTGCGGTGCATTTATTTATTTTTGGAGTGTTGGCATTGTCCCGTCACATTGATGTTCCGTTATTTATTTACTGACAAAGCACAAAATACGGATGCACTGAGCACTTCTCACTTGCACTGTCAACAGACAATTTAACGAACGTAAACTTTGGTAATTAAATATAACTTACCAAGCACAATGAAATACAAATATGAATAACAACTGTCCAAATCGAAAACATGCCGGTGTTTTTATTTCTAGAACAAGAGTTGGAGCTCGACACAACATCCCGAATGAACAAAGAAGTCAATATAAACAAGTCGTGAAAGTGTCGCTTACTGCTGATCTGTTTACAACAAACTTCAACCGGGCCGTCTGTCTTGTATGTGTATATGTTTAGTCCTCAGCCCGAAGGCTGGTTGGATCCTCAACAGTTCCGCCATCAGCTGTCATAGATGGCCTAGGCATCACTGAAGAGGCGTACTAGGGTAATGAGGAGTGAGGTAGTTTCCCGTTGCTTTCCTCACCGAGCCACAAGTTGCTATTACACATCAGTCTGCCAAGCCCACTGAAATGCATGCACCAACTGACCCTATGAGCAATATTTTCACACCATTCATAGCAGGGACTGGCTGCAGAAGGAATGGCATTACTAGCATTATTCATACCTCAGTCACTTTCATTTTGTCAAAGCTAAGGATAAAGCTGAGACAGGTCAATGAAAGTAACAAAATTGCTCTAGCCCATACCAGAAGACATAGTGCACTGTAAACACTAGGTCCTGCCAGCAAAGGCACCGTCTGTCTTATCCTGAATTATTTTCACACGACTATGATGTTTCTTTGTCGTTTCTTACGCTTCTGTCATATTTCACTTTTTCGCTGCCTGAAAGGATGTTAAATAGTTTCCTATTTTCTTTCTTTCTTTCTTTCTTTCTTTCTTTCTTTCTTTCTTTCTTTCTTTCTTCATCCATCTACAGTCCAAGGTTGTTTTCTCCCTCGGACTCAGCGAGGCATCCCACCTCTATAGCCTCAAGGGCAGTGTGCTGGACCGTGAGACTTCGAGTTGGGGGACACGACTGGGGAGGAGGACCAGTACCTCGTGAGGAATATCGTGTATATTTGAATTCGGTAGAGCTAGAAATCAGATTGACCAATGTGAAAGTAGATTTTCCCGACTGAAAATATCCATTTAACATCCCGTAAAAGGAACTCTGATCGTCTGCCTGTCATCTTCTGTACAGCGGTGACACGTAATAAGTGTTCTGTGATTTTGTGTGAAGTGATTTCTAAATTTGGCATTTCTGTTCCTTACAATGGCAACTTAAAAGGCACTGTTCTGCCTAGCAGATTAACGTTTGAAGGTAAGGTTCTTCATATTGGAGAGCAGTTGTTTAAGAGAGGCTGAACAATCGTAAGAATGAGCAGGCGGAGTGGAAGGGCGCGAGGCATTTCTCTCAAACGTTATGGAATGCCTGTTAATTCCATGGTCTAACTCTTCCCTCCAGTGCCTACTCCTGCACTGACAGTGTTGTCCGCGTAGAAGAGAATGTTCACCATTGACTTGGATGCTATTTTCATTGCTAAATACTTTGTTTTCTTGATGCTGCTTAGCTTATCTTGTGCCTATCATCGTTAAGGCGTGAAGTCTGAATGGTCTGATACCGTGGTTAGCGGGTCTGAGTCCTCAGGTCGACATATAGGAGAAGTAATGGTATACAATTCCTAATCAGCAGATTGCGTGCCAAAATCCCGGATTCAATCCCAAGCCTCCTCACAGCATTCATATGACGCTGTTGGTGATGATTGATTCGTCTGTCAGATGGTGACATTAAGCCTTAGTGTTATTCAACAGCAGTAGGCTATGTGCCAGCACTGGTCTTCATCCCCTCCCTACTATCATATATCACTGTCCGACTCGTTGGCTGAATGGTCAGCGTACTCGCCTTCGGTTCAGAGAGTCCCGGGTTCGATTCTCGGCCGGGTCGGGGAATTTAACCTTCATTGGTTAATTCCAACGGCTCTGGGGCTGCATCCCTGCAACTCACACACCACACATAACACTATCCTCCACCACAACAACACGCAGTTACCTACACATGGCAGATGCCGCCCACCCTCATCGCAGGGTCTGCCTTACAAGGGCTGCACTCGGCTAGAAATAGCCACACGGAATTATATCATTTCATGTCATTAACTCCTCTGGTGGGATTGACGTCACGAAGGGCATCCGGTCGTAAAAAGTCACTACGAGGATTCATCACACTTCACACCCGGAACAAAAGCTCGATACACACAAAACTGTCAATGTTGAGCCGACAAACACGGATTTCCGGGAAGATAAATTGTTGATGAACAGAGAAACAATATCTCAGTTCTACTGTAGTACAAGAGTCATGCCATCACACGGGGAAGCCCATAACACGTAATTTTTACGCATAGAATAAACTCGGTAAAATAATTATAATACATCTTCATATTCATTAGAACTGGTGAAATCTTAAAACATCGTGCGTAATGGATAATCTACGATTACTAAAACTGTAATACTATTGACCTCAAATGTTGAAGTAGAAAGGTTAGAACGGGATAAGGTGGCTACATCAGACTAGCCTATGCAATGAAGCCCACATAACTACAATCAACTACAAGCATGGCCTACCGCACTGCTGATTTTTCTTCAATTTTTATGATTATTAATAATAACATCCTTCAGAATGTCTAATATTCAGCGAGAAGGGACTCACAGACAAGCTCGAAATTTAGGAGAGAAAAGTATTGAGGAAGATATTAGGACCAGTCTTGGGAGGGAGGGAAGGAATACGAAAGGCGACCCACCAAGATATCTACAAATACTGTGAAAGAGACGCCTAGCATATTATAGACAAGTCTACAGGATGAATCATGCCACGTTGACAACCAGCTTCTAGTTTATTGGGAAAAGAGGAAGACGAAGTCACCATGGTTGGTGGCAGTAAACAACGATATGCAGGAACAGAAAAAGTATAAGAAGAAGAAGAAGAAGAATTTCGTGTGGTTATTCCTAGACCGGTGCAGTCCTTACAAGGTAGACCTTCAGAAAAGGGTGGGCGACATATTCTGTGTATATTATTGTGGTGTGAGGTTTGCAGGGATACTGGGGACACTACAAACAGCCAGTCCCCGAGCCAAAGGTTTAAGGTTAAAATCCCTGACCTGGTTGGGAATAGAACCCGGAGCTATTCCAAGCGAAGGATGGTAAGCTGACGATTCATCCAAGGAGACGGACGATCCTTATGAATGAAAACATTCATCAGTAGAAGCCTACTTTCGTCTCTTGACAATACTCAGTGTTGTTTGAACCGAAACTAATTTAGGTAATGGAACCCGTCCCAGGCGTCATACGAAGAGGGAGCTATTGACTGCACCACATACATTGAAATGCACCAGTGAGAACGTTCACAATAGCAATAGCGGATGAAAGTAAGGCAGTTGAATAGACAGCGCTGAGCTCCAGCGTGTTGGGAGGGAGCAACACGCTACTACAATGTAAATATGTAAACCACTGTGTTCAATGGCAAGTGTTCTAAATTAGAAAATGATGACAGAAATGTATAATTGAAATATTTTTGGTCTCTTTTTAATTTAAGCTCCATAAGATCATTTCGTTTAATTACACCCACTTCCTGGAAAATAGGGTCACTACATCACTTGAAGCCATGACGCAACAATACTAATGAAAAGTCCTTAACCTGTTTGAAGCAATTTTCAGTCATTCCATCGGGCCAGGAATGAAATGAATTAAGACCTCATCTAGCGGTGACGATAAGAATTGTGCCGGCTGCCGAAACTTGTCCTACTCCTCTCGGGGAATGCTTGACAGATGAAATTATATTGGAGAGTGTAGTTGGAATGAGAGATGGCAGGAAAAACTGGAGTACATGGAGAAAAGCCTGGCCCACCTACACTATGTCCAGCACAAATTTCACATGGAGTGACCGAGATTTGAACCACGGAACCCAGCGGTGTGAACCCGGCGTGCTGACACCCGAGCCACGGAGGCTAAACAATTACTGTTAGGGTGGCAATTCATGCTTTGGCCTATTGAGGGCTTAAATCTCGTTCTTTGGTCAAGTCCTATACATATAACTTTCCCTGGACCAAGTGGAAATGTAGAAATACTACTTTTGTCCTCATAATGTTCAGCTCAAACCCCACAGAGACTCGATAGTTTATAAAAGTGCATGGTTACTTACCACAATGTATTGAACTAGTATTAGACACACAAATACACTGGTGAAAAATCAAATCCCAACATCAAGCAGACGTTAGTTTAAAGGAACGCAAATTAGGCTAAGCAATTGTCCGGGTAACATATTTATATGATTAAAGTTTCTAGGTCACAGGTTCAAGTATGAGCGATAAAAGATGCGACATAGTGGTACCAGGTGTGTGCATAACTATTTTCGGGTTTCACTTAGAGATGGCGCCAGCGAACAGTACACGGCGTATGAATTTGACACACACGTCAGTTCGTTCGTCTGACATTAACCTACCAACACACACAATCTGCGTCCGCCAAACACTAGCGTCTGTGTTGTATCGTTCAGTCATCATGTCGACGTTTGTGCCTGAAAAACGACATTTGCTTTTCTTATTTTATCAAAAGAAAAATGGTGTGAAAAGTCATATTTTTCTGGTAGAAACATCTGGCCAAAACGCTCCATCGATTAGAACATGTGAGACAAGGCTTCGGCAATTTGAACGTGGTGATTTCAATGTGAAAGACAGTGCGCGCTCTGGTAGACCACAAAAGTGTGAAGAGTCTTGAAGCCCGGTAATGCACAACGCTATCGCCAACAAATGGTTAATTTAAATCACGCGTTGATCGAAAGACGACCGGAATGGGCCAGAAGACATGGCGAAGTGATTTTGTTACTCGACAATGCGCCGTCTCGCACAGCAAAACCAGTGAAATACGCCTTGAAATCACTCGGATGGGACATCCTTCCGTACCCGCCATACTGCCCCGACCTGGCGCCATCTCTTCGCATCAATGGGGCACGTGCTCGCAGAGCAGCACTTCAGCAATTTCGAGGAAGTTGGGAAATGGCTCGACGAATGGTTTGCCACAAAAGACAAGCAGTTTTTTCTGGAATGGTATTCATAACTTACCTGAAAGATGGGCGCAGTGAGTGAAAGCCAATTGCTAATATTTTAAATGAAGAAAAATGAACTTCCCTCGAAAATTACGTGTTTTCCTTACCACAAAACCCGGTAAAAACTTATGCGTACATCTGGTACGTTAACAACCGCTGTAGTGGCCACGTTTTTTAATTCAAGCTTGCAGACGTACAGGAGCCGTGTGTCATTTTGTGTGATGGAGTTCCACGCCTGCCGCACTTGGTCAGTCGAATCAACAACGGTTAGTGGTGGTATTGGATGACGCTCGATGTCCCATAGTTGGCCATTGGGCGAAAGGTCTGGAGATCTGTTAGGCCAAGACACTCTGTATAGCACGCTGAGCGACAGCAGCAGCATGAGGACGAGCGGCATTCTGTTGGAAAACACGCCATTGTTTGCTGCGATTGAATGGCAGCACAACAGGTCGGTCACCAGTCCGACGTACAAATACACTGTCATGTTTCTTGGGATTAATATTACTATTACTTATTTTCCACTAATTGTAGGTACAATTTAGGCAGGGGCGGTTTCTCCATAAGGTTGCAGGTTTGCGCTACCCGCATTAAATTTTTATGTTTATTTTAGGTAAAGATTTATCATTCGGATTTTCATTCAACAAGACAAACCTTTCAAGAGCTTGAAAGAGCAAATATTGACTACAGCGTACTTTACAAGCCGGTAGGTACTCTTAGATGTTCACTGCAGGAGCCGAAAAGTTTGCAGCGGGAAGTCAACCTGTGGTAGGATGGAACTTGGGCTGCTCGAAGGGTGCACGGCGCTGCTAGAAGTGTGCTTTTAAGTTGCTAGAGGGGTGCGCGGGGAGAGGAAAAGATAGGCGTGGCTTCTTATACATTGCTTAAGGGGAGACCCTACTGAGTTTTTCAGTCAAAAATGGTCCAGAAACCGAAAATGTGATTTTTCCATCAGATGATATTTCATTCCTTGCCGCGCATTGTGATATAATTTTTTTGCTTGTACGGCCATTTTTAAATGCTCTGCGGGGGCGTTAAAATGACACGTGCATTTCAGTTTGAATGGACACGCCCACTTCCCTGCAGATAAAGTGGCATAGCTCAAAGATTCTTTTGTGTTTCAACTTGATTCTTGAGCATGATGTTTAGGAATGGCATAGTGCTGCCATCTGTTATCTTATTTTTGATGATTTGTTGAAGAGGTGTATTAGGGAAAAAACTCAAAATCCAAATGAGAGTTTACAATCTGTTATTTGGCATAAATGCCCTAAACAGACCTTTGTTTCCAAAGCAAGGGTGGACATGGCTGTTGTAAATGCTGTGGGGGAGTTCAATATGGGTTCCGTAGCCTGTCAAAAGGTCAAAATGGCAGTTGATGGCAGACAATTGAGTGAAACCACTTACAAAGTGGGTCATGAACGTGACAGGGACAGGAAGCAGAAAAGTGCCATGAATAGTAAAGAAGACAAAGAACTGTTAGCAAGAAGCAGAAGCAGTCAAAATCAGTTGCTGAAGAGAGAAAAAGGGCTAAGGAAGGAGAAATATAGGTGCTGGGAAGTTCTGATGAAGGTATTATTACTTGACAGGTGTTTATTTATAAAACTATCTTTTTCTCAGAACTAACAATTTCAGATGTTTAAAACATTCCTTGCACAACAGGTTTTGCACGATTACCTTCAAACTGTGTCCACACACTCTACATTATAAGGTTCATGAAACTTAGTATCCGTTTTAAAATGTAATTATAATTTTCAGAGATATTGGGTGTGAAATCCAAAATTTTCATAGGTTTTAACATGGTTATGAGGTGTAGCGAGAAAAATGGAAATAATTGGATAACCAATGGATTGTTTTTGAAATGAATACCAATTATTATTAAAATATGTGTTGTGACTATTGTAAGAAAGTTTCAAGAAAATATTTTCAAAAATATTGTGCATGGGACATTTTGAAAATGATGTACTTTTTCAAAAAATTGTTATAAATTGAAAAATATCCATTCAAATTCATTCAAATGTTATAATTAGCTTAAACTTACTTATCTCAATGTACTACCAAAATTTGGTGAAAATCAGATAGAAAAATTAAAACTCAGTAGGGTCTCCCCTTAAATGGAGTTTAATCAACCTGGCTCCACCTACCACGGCCGACTGGATCCCTCGCTGCGCTAAGGAGCTACCTAGAGCGACGCATCAAATCGGCCGTGCTCCTACGTAACCAACTACTAGCGAAGTCGCTAGAGACCGTTGCTGCTCAATGTGAGATTCTGTTATAGAACAGGAGTGTCATCTAGCGACAGCGGATGGAAGTTCATCTGCTGGATCACGACCGGTTGGATCCCTCGCTGCGCTAGAGCTATTCGTCCTGGCTAGAGCGACGCATCAAGTCGGCCTTGGCTGGATATATAACTAATGTCTCTAAATTTGATAATAAACACCGCCATTTCTTTCAGTATAGTCGTGAGCTTTGCTATGTGCGTACAAGCTAAGTAGCTTATTGATTTCATTGTGTAAACATTCGTGTCAGCATGTGTGTTTTTATTATTGTGCGTTTTTATCAGTTAGTGGTATTTTGCCAGATCATGAATTCGGTGCAGTCTTTAATGTCTAGACCGTTTCCGCAACGGACTGCCGGGGAACAATCCGAGGTGAAACGAATGCGAAGGCCCACGCGACGTTTCATTTCGAAACCAGATACATTACAAAAGGATATTTTTTCAATACCGGAATTAGGCTACCTCAAAGTGTTTCATTTAAGTATGGTAAGAGTTTTTAAATGAAAAAATGTTAATGCTTTATAGTAATATTCCTGAAAATAGAAATGTAAAATGTTTGTTTTATTTTTTATAATAAAAATTATTGTTGAGGTATCTAGATTTGAAAATTAGCCTGTAATCGTATTACATCATTGATAAAAATTGTGCACCACCGAACTTTTAAACCACCATCCGCCACTGAATTTAGGGATGGTAAATGGAGAAAGGGCATAGCCCCACATACACGAAAGTGCCTCCATCACCACTTAAAATTATAATATCCAAATATACAATTACATTCTACATAGTGTGCTTGTATGCAGTTAACGTATTTACATATGCATATTTACATAATACTCAGATGACCTGTTCGATGAGATTGCTCCTGCTGTCAAAGGAAATCACTCCGTAGACATAACTCCTGGTGTAGGTCCAGTCTGTTGACTACGCAGGCCGTTTGCTTCCAAGAGCGCACTTGTCCTCTTCGTTACTTACCTATGGCAATCAGTGGCACCAAGACAGAAACGGCTGCCATTTGAGAACACAATATATATTCATTCTGCCCATCAATGAGCTCTAGCTTGACTCCACTGAAGTCGCAGATGGCAGTGATTCGAAGTTAGAGATATGAACACTACAGAACGTTTGGATCGGAGCTGTTACTTAATTAGTCGATTTGTTACTGTCCGCTTTGTCACACTGGCTACTACACATGCAGTATTATCCACCACAGCCATGCAGCGAATACGGAGATCTTCCCTCTTGATAGTGGCCCATGTGCAGCTCTACCGCGTGCTTTCCCGTGACCGTTGTCGCCAACACCGATGCACTGCGGTACATCCCTACCAAGTTTTTCTGTCATATCGTGAAAAGAACATCCACCACATGGCCTTGTTCAAATTCAGTAAGCTGATGATACTGACTTCTTCTTCTCCTTTTAAGCATGTTTGACTCACATCTTCCTCTCAAGTCAACACCGGAGGATAACTAATGCTTACCAAGTGTACAGCGCGAATTCAAAGCAATAATTGATTTGCAGGGTCATAGTCGTGCTACCAGCACCGTTCTTCGTCGACTAACGCGCGAATTCCAATAGGCGTCATCTTTCAGTGTGTAAACACGCCTCCGGAATTTCGTTTATCTAGCACAACTAATTCTTGCTGCTGGGATTTAGATTTCCACCAGTGTGCGTGTACCTTTACTACTTCTACACATTATTTATAATCATTTGATCATTAGAACATATTTTTATTAGCGGGAAAGTTAACTTACTTGAGTGCTTGGCACTGAACGGTGTACATTCTGGTAGTCCCGTCTCGTTTGTAACTAATAGTGTTTTGACAGGAGAGAAAAAGTTGATATCGTACTACACCCACGTAAGTAAATTCAAAAAAATGAAACACAAACTTATGTTTAATCTTCGTTTCTGAGGGGTATTCGAATTTATGAACTCGGTGCACTTCTGAAAGAACGCCAGGCCTCAGGAGGATAAAGGAAAGTACAAGAAGAAAATTAGCCTATCTTAGCACTGAAGAAACTAAAGGATGGAATAGCGAAGAAATAAAGAATGGCAGTGATAATTGATATTAATCAGGTGGGAAAATGTAATAGGTCCAATACTGCGAAGAATGGAGCGGTGGGGAACAGAAAGAGAACGCAGAAAGTGAAATACTCCATAGACCTCGCAAATATTATGCCGTCTGGACAGAAAAGAACTAGAGCTTAGCAAGGGACAATGAAAGCGAGGAGACTAGCACAAGGAAGTGAAGTCAATGCCAGACCCATCTAGATGCCCCATGGTCTCGAAGGCACGTTCCGTTGCAGTTGCCTCTTGCGACACCCAAGAGAAACCGCGGATGATTTTTACGTTCCACTGTTAGAGTTTATGGACATGCCGAAATGCCGGTAATTTGTCTCGCAGGAGTTCTTTAACGTGCAAGTAAATCTGGCGTATTTGAGCACCTTCAAATATCACCGGATTGTAGTAGGGGCGATGGGGGGGGGGGGCGAGGTGGGCAGTATCTCTCCCCACCACTTTGTTGAGAAAACATTATGTTTATATTCCGTTTTAGGCGACTGAAACTATGAATTATAGGAATTAATGAAAAATGCCATCTGTACAAGCCTTGTTGTCTTATCAGCCAATTCTTTCCTTTATTTTATTGTATTAAGAAAATTATGAGCTGAAATTCGAACGAAATGTTCCGCGTGGCTATCCGATTTGTACAGCGCCAGAGTGGAGACTTCGCACGTGCTGCGATGAAGGTTAGCAGATTCCGCCGAATCTCCTGACCAGAGAGAAGGTGTTACCTTCTAGGTGGCCCGCCCCTCCCCCTCAGGGAAGAGAAGAGAATGAAAATTTTTCATGAATGAGTGAATGTGTTTTTTTTTTTTTTTTTTTTTTTTGCTAGGGGCTTTACGTCGCACCGGCACAGATAGGTCTTATGACGACGATAATGAGTGAATGAATGGGAGCAGGAGTTTACTCTTTTTCGCCAAGGTCATGGACACTGAGGTATGATTCACCCGCTTGCCGCGTACATTCGTTAGTCTGGCAGTCTTTTTAGTGTCTGTTACTTTCTTAGTGTAGTCAAATACTAAATTATTTTAAGTATATAATCACGCCGTACTTCTATTTAATTGTAATGCATGTGTAATGTCGTTCCACTGGTGAAAGTTTTATTGTATAGCATTAAATCAAAACATCAAAAAAACTACTATTACCGCATTTAAGTTGGTAAACTGCCAACTCTGTCGAAATTCTCCCAGAGAGCATCATCGAAAAAATAACCACTTAGTAGGTTTTCTCAGTTTTTATGTATATACTCCGGCCCCAGCCCGCTGTAATGGACAAACATTTTGTTCCCTGTACATTTTTTGCTCTTCCCCCACTTTTAATTCCCAATTGTCGCTACTGCCGGTTTGAACCAGGAACAAACCTGCCAAGCTCGGCTTACATGGCCAGCTCTCTACCGTCTGAGCTACTGAGTCCAGCAGTTCGGAAATTAAGAATATAGGTAAGTGAAATAGAAAGGGAATGGCCTTAACTGCTCTACATCCCAGGCTTCAGAAACCAAATGCTATCGCTGTCGAACAGAGCGATGTTTTGAACGAGAGTGGCCTATGCCCACCACTCAGTACCGATTCTTTATATGGGGTTGGAGATGAGGTGAGATGGAATTATATGGCATGTTTTACGGCCCTATACCCTTTCCGACGCCAAGCTCTGTTGAGGAGCTAATGAACATGAAACGTATGGCGGTGAATGAAAAAGGAGGAGATGGATTCAGCTGTGGCGTGCGAATGGGAACTCTCCCGGTATTTGCCTGGAAGAGAAAATGGGAAAACCATTCTGAGGACAGCTGACGATGCGGCTTGAACCCACGGGTCTCCCAAATGCAGAATTTGTGAGGATGAATGGTCCGATTCGAAAAAATAAAATTGAGGACTCAGAGAAGTAGGTAGGTGGGTCAAGACATTCTTTTAAGTAACATCTAACATACGCGTCACCTTTGAAAAGATGTAGTCTGGAAAACACATCTGCTCCCTCAGGAATGATTGTACGTTGAAAACAAATACATCACTAAATTTGTCCAATTGAACACAGCTGTTCTCCATTGTACAAACGTAACCTCGACACTTGGTGGAGTAGAGTGGTTAACTCTACACCCGGCCGCCTTTGTCGCCAGATATTAATCTTGTGTTCATTTTTGGTGTAGGCTGAGCAAATCTGAGAGCCGTGTGCACTATCTTGTTTCTTGAACTTTTCGGCTTCCTGGCGTGGAATCGAACTCACAACTGCACCGCGTCGGCCAGGCAGCACTTGCTCCTTTCTATCGTTAAAAATATGAGAGAAGATTCTCGATACCATTAAAAATATTACAGCATATATTTGAGAGAATGTGTACAATGTGGATCTGTTGAGAGATTACAAGAGTAAAGTGTATTGTGAAGGTGGTCATAAACCACAATTTATATTCCCAACATATTCCAACCTCTCCACCGATATCTCTTGTGTTTGAGTCAAAGAGAATATTAATGTTCCAAGGAAATGTGTTGGAGCTTACGTGGGCTGACCCGCCGGCGTGAGTTTCACAAATAGAAGAAGTCCTCTCCCTTTTAATTACTGCGTTGATGGGAGGTGAAAGTACCTCGTGGGGATCACTGTACGTACCTAGGTGCTAATATAAGGAAATATCTTCATTGGGGTCATCACATAAAAGGGATTGTAGATAAAGTTCACAGATATTTTCAGATGGTTATGAAGGTATTTACGGGTTGTAGTAAGGATGTAGAGTATAGTTCTATTGTATGGGACTCACACCAGGATTACTTGATTCGAGAACTGGGAAAGATCCGAAAGAGTCGATTGGTTCTGGGTGATTTCCAAAAAATAGCAGCGTTAAGAAAAATGTTGTAAAGTTTGAGCTAGGAAGATTTGGGAGAAAGGAGACGAGCTGCTCGACTAAGTGGTATGTTCTGAGCTGTCCGTGGAGAGATGAACGTGGAATGATATTAGTAGACGAATAAGTCTGAGTGTTTTTTAAGTAGGAAAAACAGAATATGAAGTTGGAATTCAAGAGGACAAATTGGGACAAATATTCATTTATTTACAGGACGGGGAGTTAGGGATAGGAATAAAAATTTCGCAAGGAAGTTGTTCAATAAATTTCCAAATTCTTTGCAATCATTTAAGAAAAGGGTAGGAAAATAACAGAATCTGCCAGGTGGGTGAGGGTCGTAAATGCAGATCAGTGGTGATTGATTGATTGATTGATTGATTGATTGATTGATTGATTGATTGATTGATTGATTGATTGATTGATTGATTGATTGATTGATTGATTGATTGATTGATTGATTGATTGATTGATTGATTGATTGATTGATTGATTGATTGATTGATTGATTGATTGATTGATTGATTGATTGATTGATTGATTGATTGATTTAATAGGAGTGTTGCTCGGCAGCCTGTGAGTGGTCGCTACCCTAACCACAAGGGCGTCTCCGACAAGGTGAGTGCTCTGCCCGCTATCAAGTCTTGAATCGTTAAGAGGCCAGTCACTGAGTGGTACTGTAGTCGCGTATATAATATTTAAATAATTATAACAACATATTTTTATAAAAGACTTCGCTTCATAAAAACCTTACTTCTGTTTTGTTCTACTATCGTATACATTGTTTTAGAGGCGCGCATTAACATATCGAATTTAAGACATTGCAAATACCATATGTACGCTGACAATCTTCAACTCTACAACACGAGACCAACAGGAAAATATCGACATACTACAGGCTGTTAGTGATGGCCTGAAATTGAACACTACAAAATCGCAAATAATCCTTCTTGGTCAGCAACTGTAACGGTTCGAGCCCCGTTAGAAACATTCCTCATTATTATTATTATTATTATTATTATTATTATTATTATTATTATTATTATTATTATTATTATTGCATTTGTAGTATTATTTTATTTGTATGATTATTATTACTATTATTGTAACTATTATTATTATTTGGTTCAGTTCTATAATCTGATTTCGCTATGTATTAATTAATTATCGCTTGCTTCATTGTATTTAATTTATTATGTGTATATATACGTATATGTTAGCATTAAGAAAATGTAGAGTGATATTTGCTGCCTAATATAAGATGTGGATTTATTCTGTGAAACAACTTTAAGACGTTGCAGCGTATGGTGCAATACTGTTACAGTAACTGTTGAGCCATCAATCTGACAGTGTATGCATTTAGGAGCATGAGATAATTTAGGGAGTTCCTAATCTGCCTGAGGCTATTTCAACACAATCTGTAACACTTTGGAGCTGGGTTGGAGTGATGTCACGGACTGTTTTAACCACGACGTTTGTGTAATACCATATGACAATTAGTGTATATATAAGGAGCAGTCTCCTATAGCAGCTAGTCAGTTGGATGGAGTCTTGGTCGATAGATAGTCTTATGGAGAGCGAGGCCACAGTTGCTAAATCAGTCAGTCGGAGATAGAGCAGTGACATGGATACGTAGTCGTCAGGGACCAAATGGATTAAATGTTCGGAGTGTGTTTCGTGTAATCTGTTCGGTCGAGTTCTTGTGTCAGTTCGGTGACTGCCGAATATTGAGTCGTCGTAATGCAGACTAACAGTTATCAGTAAATTACTTGTAAAGTTGATTGTGAAGTGTGATTATATTTTAAAACCATGCTATATCTCGTTTGTGAAACTAAAAGGATACTTCACCAAATTAGGTTTGAGATACCTACACCTGATACCAATTCAAAGGAATACGTCATAATAACACTCAAAGTGTTCAAGGTACTGTTAAGTGAAACAGTGAGAAATAAATTTTTTGTTCAGCTTTTACATGTCCGATCAAGAGGATTTCAAATTTAATGCCTCGAGTTTCTTTCAGTTGTAATTTCAGAGTTTTATATTGTCATTTAAATTATCGTAGCAAATCTCACAATTTTATTACAAAATTTAAAGAACATATTTTGTTTAGAATAAAATACAATTAAATGTTTTATTTCAATGGTAGATCAGATTACCACAAATTTTAGTTTGGAAACCAAACGTCAATGTACTTTTCCCAGAACCTATATGTTATGCTGTCAAAGTAAGGTTTGTTGTTGTTGTTTTTTGCTATTTGCTGTACGTCACACCGACACAGATAGGTCTTATGGCGACGATGGGACAGGAAAGGCCTAGGAATGGGAAGGAAGCGGCCGTGGCCTTAATTAAGATACAGCCCCAGCATTTGCCTTATGTGAAAATGGGAAACGATGGAAAACCATTTTAAGGGCTGCCGACAGTGGGGTTCGAACCCACTATCTCCCGGATGCAAGCTCACAGCTTCGCGCTCCTAACTCGCCCGGTAGTAAGCTTATTGCCTCACACACTAGAGATATTCAAGACTCTAATTCTATTATCGTTAAATTTATTTGTAGCTGGCGCCCATCAACAAATTATTGCATGTGTAAGTAATCAGGTATGTACAAAGCGAGAACACGTAGTCCGACGACTGAATATTTTACTTCATGAATATTTTAATTGTGTATCGTTTTAATTAGTGAGCAATAACACAACATCAAATGACAAGTATAAGAAAACATCCGATACCAAGAGTAATCCATCAGGATGTTCCAATTCCTTTTGTATCACAAGTAAGTAATCTGGGCGTTATCATGGATGAACGCATGACTAGGTCTGCACGTGTCTTGCATATCTGTCAAAAGGTTTTTCCAGCTTTACATTCCTTTTATAAATGTTTGTTTGTTTGTTTGTTTGTTTGTTTGTTTGTTTGTTTGTTTGTTTGTTTGTTTGTTTGTTTGTTTGTTCAGCCCTTGTCCAGTTTCTCCACTGGGTCGTGTATGAGGTGAGATGAATCTGTTGTGGCGAGTTTTTACGACCGGTTACCCTTCCTGACGTCAACCACATCAGAGGAGTCAATGAGATAAAATGAATGACGTGACTGTAAACAACTGGGTTGGCGGTTAGTCCTTTTTCTTTCTCCCAGAACTTCATCATTTCACTGTGGTTCCTCTTCCTTTCCTCTGGCCACATGTTCTTAGACTTTTCATTTTGCTTTTCCTGGAACCCCTTGAATTTATCAAATTTAGCTCGAAACGTATCTCTATTAAAGATTTATTTTGGATTGATGCCAACTCCCTTCACGTCTTTGTTGTTTCTTCTACTCATTTGGCAGTTACTTTTAATTTGATGACGTAATTAAATATTTTCTTTGTTAGCCCTCTCCCGTTTATTCTTGTGATGTGCCCAGTCTGGTGTCTGTGATCTTCTCTGTTTGTCTCCTCTTCCTCCACGTACCATACATTTCCCCTTTCTCATTCAGTATCAGGCATTCTGAACTGTGGCTTGGTAACCGTGATATAGTGTCTGATCTTTGCTCTGTAAGATATCGTTCTTTTGTTCTTTTTATTATTTACTAATCCATAGGCTAACTCCATCTTTCTCGTCCTTCCCTTATTTGCTTCTATATCAAGCCCATTCGACTGGATCAATTCACCAAGATATTTAAATTTATCTAATCTGTCGACTTTCCCATACTTTGTTTCCAGATGCTTTTCTTTATTATGTTTGTATTCTATGTACTCTGTCTTTTCATATGAGATCCGAGGTCCTGCTTTCTGTGCGATTTCATGTCATTTTTCAAACATTATTTAGGCTTCTTCTCTATCTCCTGCTAGCAATGTCTTGTCATCAGCAAATGCTATGCAGTTCACCTTCACATTCTGCTTCTTTGTACCTAAATCGATTCCTTCTATCCCTTCGTCTTTTATTATCTTCCTTCTAGTTCTCATTACTGATCCCAATACAATGTTAAACAAGATCGGTGATAACCTGTCACCATTCCTGACTTCTGTCTTATTCTCCCAACGGGCTTCTAAAGATCTGTTCCACACAGGATCTTTCCCTTCTAAAGCTCCCTTGATATTAACCTATTTGATTAACTACCTGTTCTACTATGTTTAGTAGCGCCTTGAACAATACTTTGTAAGAAATAGGTAACAACGAAATTCCTCGATAGAAGAATGGAAAAACAAGTTGAAGCTGAGTTGGGAGAAGATCAATTTGGCTTCAGAAGAAATGTAGGAACACGTAAAGCAATCCTGACTTTACGTCTGATCTTAGAGGATCGAATCAAGAAGGAGAAACCCACGTACATAGCATTCGATAATGCTGATTGGACCAAGCTATTTATGAGTCTGAGGATGATGGGGATCAGATACCGAGAACGAAGAATTATCTACTATCTGTATAAAAATCAGTCTGCAGTGTTAAGAATCGAGGGCTTTGAAAAATAAGCAGCAATCCAGAAAGGAGTGAGGCAAGGCTGCAGTTTGTCCCCTCTCCTTTTCAATGTTACATAGAACAGGCAGTAAAGGAAATCAAAGAGAAATTTGGAAAAGGAATCACAGTCCAAGGAGAGGAAATCAAAACCTTGAGATTTGCCGATGATACTGTTATTTTATCTGAGAGTGCAGAAGATCTCGAGAAGTTGCTGAATGGTATGGATGAAGTCTTGGGCAAGGAGTACAAGTTGAAAATAAATAAGTCCAAAACAAAAGTAATGGAGTGCAGTCGAACGAAGGCAGGTGATGTAGGAAATATTAGATTAGGAAATGAAGTCTTAAAGGAAGTAGATGAATATTGTTACTTGGGTAGTAAAATAACTAACGATGGCAGAAGTAAGGAGGACATAAAATGCAGACTAACACAAGCAAGGAAGAGCTTTCTTAAGAAAAGAAATTTGCTCACTTCAAACTTTGATATCGGAATTAGAAAGATGTTTTTGAAGACTTTCGTGTGGAGCGTGGCATTGTATGGAAGTGAAACATGGACGATAACTAGCTCAGAAAGAAAGAGAATGGAAGCTTTTGAAATGTGGTGTTACAGAAGAATGCTGAAGGTGAGATGGATAGATCGAATCACGAATGAAGAGATACTGAATCGAATTGGTGAGAGGAGATCGATTTGGCTAAATTTGACGAGAAGAAGAGATAGAATGATAGGACACATCTTAAGACACCCAGGACTTGTTCAGTTGGTTTTTGAAGGAAGTGTAGGTGGTAAGAACGGTAGGGGTAGACCAAGGTATGAATATGACAAGCAGATTAGAGCAGATGTAGGATGCAATAGTTACGTAGAAATGAAAAGGTTCGCACAGGATAGGATGGCATGGAGGGCTGCATCAAACCAGTCTATGGACTGATGACTCAAACAACAACAGTCTTTTGGGTCGGTGCGGTCTCCATTCTTATGGAGTGGGTATATATGGGCGCATTTCCAATCCCTACACTTTCCCAGATATCACAGATTAAACGGTGGAAGTTTTCCTTTGCTCCAATTTTCCACATTTCAGCTACTATCCCATCTTCACCGGCGCTTTATTATTTTCCAGCTCATTGATGATTTTCTTCATGTCCATGAGACTCGGTGGTTTTGAATGTGGATTCATAATGTTGGCTTCTCGAATTTCATACTTTCCAGTGGTTCCTCGCAGCATAAGGTGTTTTCGAAATAATTGGCCGAAAGGTTCAATTCCCCTTCTTACTAAACTAGCAAATGTACCTGTGCTTCGCTACGGTACTCTACATTGTATACGGATATGAAGTAAATTAGTGCACATGAAGTGAATAAGCTTTTTAAATTGGGTTTGTCTTGGCTTTATCCGAGAATCATTTTTGTGAAATCCACAGACGTTGTTTCCAGTGAAAGTGTGATTTGCTGAATTGCGATGATAACGGCAAGTCCACTTGTTTACTGCAATTCACAACGAAGAAAGTAATTTTCATTTAACGGCTGACCCCATTGCCTAGTACGCGGCCAAAATCGATTTGGGGAGGTTTCATTACAATGGCAGACCCCAACTCCTACTTTCAGATAGATTACAGTTGAGGAACTTTTATTATATTTGCAAGGACCTTCCTTACTGCCAGTCAAAAGCGAGTTGCGTTCTTATCTTTATAATGTCAGACGCATTTTCTAATGCCAGTCAGCTTCCTGCCAGTCTCACCGAGTTGGTGAGATTCCATTATAATAGCAGGCCACTATGCCTATCGTCAGTCACATTTTAGATGGGTCAATTTGTTTATAATGGAAGACACCCTTGCCTACTGACAAACAGGATCGGGTAAAATAGCTTTGAAAAAAAAATTGTACACTCCCTAGAGTTCTTTCTGCTAGTCGAATCGAGAAGGGAATTATGCATTAAAATAGTGCACAAGAGATGGAGGACGACCCCATTCTTACTGCCTGTCAAAGTCGATGTGGGGAGGGCTGAAAACAATACCAGAAGCCCTCCTTCTGACAGTCACTACCGATTTGCAATGTATTTAATACCAGTGGCAGACAAACCCTTTCTAGATTGCTACAAATCGACGTCAATGAAAGAATATAGTCGTCATACGGAAGTATAAGGATGTTAACCATCATTTACAGAATAACTGCTGCTAAACGGTACATCAAATCGAAAAACGGATTGTACGATAAGACGCACATTCTGGCCATATTTGGGGTTATCAGCTACTCCCGTACAAGTTTCAAGTTTCTGAGATTTCTCGTAGTGCCTCATTAATTCACGTTTATTTCATTTTTAAATATTTATATATACATCGCTCCAACCCGACTTCCTTTTATGTATATAGATGACGGATAAGCACGAGCACGTTGAAAAGTGCAGACTTCCACTTCGAGATTCATATCTCCTAAACTGTGCATGATATTAAGAAACGGTTTGCGCCATCAGACGCCTCATTGTTCGCCCTAAATGTTTGTTTCTAAACCATTTCCTCGTATCTCCCATATTGAGGGGGTAAATTGAGTTCAAATTTTAAATAGGGTGAAATTTGGGTACATTTTTAACATTTTACATTACTTTTTGCCTACTTATGTATAAGCTAGAATCATGAAATTTGGTCCACATATGGCCCTTAATCGTGCCAATGTGCGCACCCAACTTGATGATCCTATCATTCTTATAAGTGTGTCAAACAATGAAATATACTTGTAAAAATCACCAAATTTACGAACAATCCAGAAATACGGCCAAATTTAACGTATAAGGGAGAAAGATACGACAAAATGTCACAGGACCAAAGTTGTAGATCACTCCGAATTGAAGGGATATTGCTCCATCCGTTTTGTGATACGACGTACCGTTTAGCCAAAAATAGCTCAAAAGGAATGTCTGCGCAGTCATTAAAATTGCCTCCATATTTCGATATCTTTGGGGGTAAAAAGTGAAAAATTTGAACATCTTGGAATTTTCCCGTCGGTTAGGGAACAAAGGCTATAATTTCACCAAATTTCAATTTTCTACCTCGTCTGGCAGGTTGTGCCGCCATCTTGATTTGGGGGTATGGGGGATAAAAATGGGGAAATACCCGAAAATTTTTAAGCCCACGAAACCTATAGGTTGTCGGTTTGGATAAATTAGACTACTGTGTTCTTATGCTGAGCCCAAAATTTGAGCCCCCCAGCGTGCCCCCTTGAGGGAATTTTGAGAATTTTCTATTTTTCTAGGGATCCTGGGGTCATCAGCTTCTCCCGTACCAAGTTTCAAATTTCTGAGATTTCTGGAAGTGCCTCATTAATTCACGTCTTTTTTCATTTTTAAATATTTATATATACATCGCTCCAGACCGACTTGCTTTTATATATGTATGTTGTAAGTTTAGTCCTCAGCCCAAAGGCTGGTTGGATCCTCAACAGTTCCGCCATCAGCTGTCATAGATGGCCTAGGTATCACTGAAGAGGCGTACTAAGAAAATGAGGAGTGAGGTAGTTTCCCGTTGCTTTCCTCACCGAGCCAGAAGTTGCTATTACACATCATTCTGCCAATCCCACTGAAATGCATGCACCAACTGACCCTATGAGCAATATTTTCACACCATTCATAGCAGGGACTGGCTGCATAAGGAATGGCATTACTAGCATCACTCATACCTCAGTCACTTTCATTTTGTCAAAGCCAAGGATAAAGCTGAGACAGATCAATGAAAGTAACAAAATTGCTCTAGCCCATACCAAAAGACATAGTGCACTGTAAACACTAGGTCCCGCCAGCAAAGGCACCTTATATATATATAGATGCTAATGTACCGTCCTCTCTTTTAAAACAGAAACTTGGAGGTTGGTATTGTTGTAGTTCTTCGTTAAAAGTTCTGCATAATTCTCTAATGTTATTTTTCTTGAAGTTTTTATATATATATTTTTTTCTAACCGGTTTTTATCATATTGACGCTTTTCTCTTCTGATGATGTTGACAGTGGTTTTCCTTTGTTGACTGAAGACATCCCAATGTTCTGTCGTATGATTGGAGTACCATAGTACCATCTCTTCCATGTTTTCAGCCTCTCTTCACATACCTTGTGTCATCACATACCTTGTTCCACCATCTGTGTTTCCATTTTCTTTGGCTCAAGTTTTCGGCAGCTTTTGTTAACGATTTTCTGAATTTTTCCCAATTGTTCATCTCCAACTTTGATAAATGTTCTTCATGTAAAATTGTATTTTGTTTGAGAATTTCTGTGTTGATCCTTGGCTTCTTCTTCTCTATCTTTGGTTGAAATTGTACTTTAATTTCCGATAGGAAATGGTCTGTTCCAAAATTCAGACTTCTACGAACCTTGACATGCATAATCTCCTGTTTGTTTTTGGTTGTAATTGCAACGTGGTCAATTTGAAATTTGAAATTCTCCTAATATATCCAAGTTTTCTTCTTCTTTGGGAAGCTTGAAATGCGTTCATATAAGTTTTAGATTAAAGTGCTTACAAAAGTCAATTAATCTTTCTCTGTTTCTATTTGTTCTGTTATGTGCAGGGTATTCTCCAACAATACTTTTCTATTTCTTTTCTGGGCGTTGAAATCGCCAACCAGAATTTTAACGTTTTTTCTGGGGAATTTTAGATGTCTCGTTTTCGAGTGTTTTCCGGAAATCTACTTTCTCTTCATTCCTTTTGTTATCTTGGTTTATGGGAGCATGGGCATTGATAACTGTGTAGGGTTTATCCGGATCTGAATGGTGAGCTAAAGCTTGTGATTGAATCCATTATAATTTTCTTGACCACGAAAGCTATCCCTAAAATGGGCTATCTTCCTTTGGAGATTATTATTGTTATTATTATTGCTGTGTTTAAATGTGTTTTCTTTCTTCTTCTTTTCCTACCCCGTTTTCCCACACCTGTGTGGTCGGGGGTGCGAACTGCTTCGCGCATGTCTTCGGCCCTGTCTTACGGCCGGATGCCGTTCCTGACGAGGGATGTAATCACTATTGCGTGTTTCTGTGGTGGTTGGTAATGTGGTATGTTGTCTGAATATGAAGAGGAGAGTTTTGGGACGAACACGAACACCCAGTCCCCGAGTCAGAAGAATTAATCAGAAGCGATTAAAATGCCCGACCCGGCCGGGAATCGAACCCTGGTCCCTCTGAACCGAAGGTCAGGATGCTGACCATTCAGCCAACGAGTCGGACTGTGTTTAAATGTGCTGGGTCTAGTATTAATTATGGTAGTATTAATTATGACTAAAGTATAGGCCTGCTAATTTGTTTAGTGTAACAGCAGGCCCAATGGCCTTAACTACGCCAATAAAGACATTTATCTATGTACAAAGTTGTAAGTAAGATTCTTGATCATTCGTACCGCATTTCCTTTCGTTATTGAAATTCAATATCCCGCAGGCAAATACACGAGCTTCACCTACGTTCTTCAGTGAAAATGTGATAGCGGCCAGTCATAATAGTTCACCACTTCCCGGAATATGCAGTAAGTACAACAGCAAGACCGTAAAAGAATGAAACTAGATTTTGGCTGCAACAAGGTGACTTTTGTCCATCAGCTTAGGCACTAACACAAGTTTAAAGTGTGATCAATTAAGGAATAATTAAATTAGTGGCAATAATTACATGAAGTTGTTACCTTCTTTGCCATCATAATATTAATTTCTACCTGTTAAACCATGTTTTATTATAATGATCATCATTAATACAATTAGTATATGAAGTGTTATATTTTAAATCTGTAAAGTGCACTGTACTTGGAGATTTGTTCTCTGCTGTACGCTCATCATTCAAATTAGATAAAACTTATGGTGGCCGAGCGTTGGCTGGTCAGTTCTGCGCCGCTGTAGCATCACCCTATAGCATGCACTGCCGAGTTCCAAAATAAACAGCCTCCGGTGCGTCAATCAAAGATCTTACGACTCTGCGTGATATAGACACATATTTGATATTCCCTCGTAATATTGACATTGATCTCTTTCTCAACGTATGTTACTTCTCGTACCACAGACCCACTATACGTTGAATTTGTCTAGAAAATGTGTGAATTAATAAATACAATCCCTTCAACAAGATTCTAAGCCATGCTGGCTAAATATCTTACTTCGACAATATTTATCATAGGGTGCGTACTCTACGTGGAGACTCTCACCCCAGCAAAGTGCAGTACAAATATTTCTTTTAACTTATTGTGAAGTCGAGGCTTCTGGTTTACTTTATTAACGTAAATATATCGTATAGCTGCAGGTCATCTGAAAATATGCGTCACGAAATTAGGGATACTAAATGTGTGACGCGATGTTACTTAGCAACCGCGCAGGCTGTGATGTGAAGTATTGATGGATGCCCAGGACTGAGAGACATATTATCAAAGAGGGCCGTCAGAGTAGGTATGGTCGGTGTGATCTTGCAGGCTGTGATCTGAAGTTTTGGTGGATGCCCAGGACTGAGAGACATATTATCAAAGAGGGGAGTTAAAGTACAGGTGTTCGATGTGATCTTGCAAGTTGTGATGTGAAGTATTGATGGATGGCTGTGAGAAGACTCTTTCATCAAAGAGGCCTCATCTAATCACACTCTAGAGAAGTGATTTCATTCGTGGTAGTTTCTTGGCCTTGAGTCACTTTCTCACTTTCGATGCACCAATTCCTACACTTATCGACTCCAAATTCCACACAGCTGTCTTTCGTTTTTTTGTTTCTTTT
Source organism: Anabrus simplex (assembly GCF_040414725.1). Taxonomy (NCBI): domain Eukaryota; kingdom Metazoa; phylum Arthropoda; class Insecta; order Orthoptera; family Tettigoniidae; genus Anabrus; species Anabrus simplex. Next base: position 231,069,810 of record NC_090272.1, read on the forward strand.
TCTTTGAAAACTGGCAGACAACAGTGTCGTTTAACACTTGATACATCTGATCCCAAATTGGGATTTCTCATTCCCGTGTAATCACACCAGGTTATTCTGCATTTATTACTGGGTAGTTCATCTGTTCATAAGGAATAGGATGAGTATTGTGATACAGGAGCTTTTATTTCTTTATTAGATTGAGAAGGATGACTTAAGGATAAAATTAATGAACACACTTTAACACTTATAATATATTTAAAACATCAACACCTAGAGAATATGCACGATAAGATCAACACTTAGTGGTTAAAACAGCAAAATATACATCAATCAGATATCTTTACTCTCTGCATAATAAACTCTGAATATATCATTTAAAGAGTTCTCATAAACAGAAGTCATTCATGGTAACAAAATAAAGCTGATTTAAAACAGAGATTAACATGTTTCATTAGCATGTCTTTCTCCATTCATTCCTGAAAAGGCCTCTTAATTTCACACAATTCGCTCCCTACAACCTTTCATGAATGACCTCCATTTAGTGACAATTGTATTATCAAAGATATTAGGTACATACTTTGGCACTAAAATCAATCCCATGGATCTTCGGAAATATGAGTATTCAATGAGGTGTATATAAATATTTCAAAACATTCTCTTTTCCATTTATATGCTATGTAATGATGCCGAAGGTCTGCATGTCCTAAGGAAGCTAAGGTAGAATTACCTTCAACCTACAAGGAGTTCAGTTGGTAGAAACATACATACTTTCCCGTGATTTTCTCCACAAAAGAATGGAATTTACACAACTGACTACTTCCTGTGTGTGTGTGTAAGAAATCTTCGACTTATACATTAACCCTCAGGATGTCGGTGGCTCAAGAAACAGGTACAAACTCAGAGGCAAAGGGCGGAAGAAACCTCTGATCGTCGACCTGAATCCTCGGCTTGAAGAGAACTCGCAAGTGTCCAGCACTTCGTCTCGTAAGGCCTGTGTCGCTGTTCTGTTCTCGTACTGGTTAAAAAGAAGATGAGTGATCAGAACCAGATTTCGCCATGGTGCTCGGACATCGTAGTGCTGGGACTCGACATGGCTCCGTAATCACTGCTGAGTGCAAGTGCAAATGACGTGTGCAAATGTTCAAACTGGAGCGCTGTGGCCGGGCTCACAGTTTAGTGGCGGCTTGCTAGGTAGTATCGTAATCCGCGTGTACTGGGTGCAAGTGGTGCTGGAGATGTGGTGGCAACTCGATGGGAACTCCCAGACTTCCTCTCTGAAACAGCAGCAGAACAGAACCTGTTATAGTACCGGTACCTTGGTGGAATATTACTGCATACCTGTTTACAGTCGAAACCGTTTACTGCGACATCGCTTTTAACGACGTTCTGGATATAATAATGGTCCCGTCTAAATCCTATATAAAAAAAAGTATTTTTAAAAATCGCTTAACACGACATCGGTTATTGCAACATATTGTACAAAACGGCGTATTTTTATCACATTTTCGGATAAATGAATCGACTATAACGTCCAATGTTGACTTTTGTTTTTTACGCGTTCAGGGATTCCTGACAACAATATAAAGCGTATTTTCGATCTTTTGTTTTTAGTAGATTGTAGATTTCAGATCAGTCTTTGTCTCTCTATTAAATTGGCAAGGCAAGCATCGCTGTGAGCTGACTCAAAAGAAGGGGAAAGTGTTTTTCTTTACGTCGCACCGACACAGATACGTCTTATGGCGACGATGGGATAGGAAAGACCTAGGAATGGGAAAGAAGTGGCCGTGGCCTTCATTAAGTTACAGCCCCAGCATTTGCCTGGTGTGAAAATGGGAAACCACGGAAAACCATGTTCAGGGCTGTCCACAGTGGGGTTCGAACACACTATCTCCTGGATGCAAGCTCACAGCTGCACGCCTCCACGCGCACGGCATAAAGCTTACAGATGTGACACTTAACAACGTCAAAAAACCCGCTTTGTGCGACTATCGCCTATAAGGGTGTATTCTGCCCGAAAACAGGTCCCAACCTCCGCAGAGGTGTGCCTGAGCCGGAGTTTACTTACGATAGGGTGGCCAGTTCCTTTTCCCTCCTCCATTCCCTTAACCTACACCAACAGCGTGTGGCAACCCATCCAAATTTTGACCACGACCAATGTTGCTTAACTTCGGAGATCTCACGGGATCCAGTGTTTCAACACGACCGTTAATTGCCGGTCCCTTCAAAGTCGTTATAACCGGTTTCGACTGTGTACTGTAGGATATTTGGCATTACATTTGGGGTCACTATATAAAGATCAGCCTGCAGTAGAGAAGAAAGTCAAGGCAGTATTCATGGAAAGAATAAAATGAGAAAATCATATGGTAATAAATATGTCTTTCAATAAAATCTGTGACGTGATGTTACCTAGCAAACTTGCAGGCTGTGATGTGAAGGTGGTGATTATTGCTTTAAGAGAAATTACAACTAGGCAACCATCCTCTATTAACACCAATCAAAGAGAAAAGATGGAAGAGATGCGAAACTTCGAAAAATGAAGGTATCAGCCAAAGGAAGACAAGGACCGCGAAGGGAGTGAAAATGAAAACAAAACTTCTTAGAATTCGCAACCTAATACCATCGGGGTCGAAAAGAACGACAGTTGACCAAGGGAGGTCGAATAATATATATTAAAGTGAGGAGCAATGGCAGGACTCAGTTAAGGGCCCCGTGCTCGCCAACTCACGGCCCCAAGTTAAGAGTCCCTGGCACCTCTTTCAGTCACCTATTACGACAGATTATCGAGGATGTTAATCTTCCACCCCCACCCACAGGGGGATGTGATGTAAAGTACAGATGGATGGCCACGATCGTGGTTTTAATTTTGTGTGCGTGGAAAAAGGGATTTCCCTTGTACGCAACGTAATGACATGAGTGTCAAAATTTCTTTGTCTGGAGTGTTGTGATATATGAGTGAAGAACGTAGGCGATTCTTACGGAGGAAGCAAGAAATAAGGTGATAGGGAATCTCGAAGATAAGCTCCACGGAAACATTTTTGAATGAGGTAGTTATGAAGAGTACAGGCAGCAATAGAGTGCTCATGGCTAGTGTCCAGAAGAGAATAAACCTTTCTTTTTTAATTTGCTTTACGTCCCACTAACTACTTTTACGGTTTCCAGAGACGCCGAGGTGCCGGAAATTTGTGTCGCAGGAGTTCTTTTACGTGCCAGTAAATCTACCGACATGTGGCTGTCGCATTGAGTACCTTCAGATACCATCGGTCTGAGCCAGGCCTGCCAAGTTGAGGTCAGAAGGCCAGCGTCTCTACCGTCTCAGCGACTCAGCCTGGCGGGAAGAAAGTGGCCGTGGCCTCAATTAAGGTAGACACCCAGCATTTGCGTGGTGTGAAAATGGGAAACCACTGACCAAAATTTTCAGAGCTGCCGACAGTAGAGTTCGAAGTCACTATCTAACGAATGTAACCTGACAGCTATGCTACTCAAACCGTGCAATCAACCGCTTGCTAAGAGAATAAACACTCTGACTGGACACCTGCTTAAACATGCTAGCCTTGATTAGCAAGACTCATTGGTTCAGATTCTGACTCACTGCCAGGTACAAGGAGTAGAGTAAGCGCAGCCTGGATGAACAGACGCCAAGTTACGGAAGTCCTTTTCGACCAGAAGATCCCGTTCTACTTAAAATCAAAGATTTACAGATCGGTCGATCGTCCAGTAGCACAATACGGGGCGCACTCTATAGGACGGAATTCTGGCCAGACACAAAACAGACGTGAACAACATCTCGATGTTACAGAAATGAGGATGCTTCAACGGTCTCTGGGACTCAGTAAATTGGACCACGTAAGGAACCAGGATGTGAGAGCGGCATTTGGAGTAGCTCCAATTACTGACAAGATCAAGTACTGCGAAGCAGCACTATTTCAGTTGCGAAGGTGGCACTAGATCTGAACCCTGACGGGCCCTACAATTACGCGGAATAAACCCTAGGGAGAAGAAGAGTGACAGACGGATGGAATCACAGGTAGAGACTGGCCTAGAATATCTTTTATGAACTGAATTGAGAGATATCAAAGGCAAAACATTTTAAGTGAAAGGACTAGCTCAGAGACCAGAGGAATGGAAAGGTGCTACAAACCAATCCAGAGATTGAAAACTCAAGACAAGGATCACATGTTTAAGTTCCCTGTTCCAATAAGAATACACAAACCTTTGGTTGCATACTTCAAAGGTATTGAGGTTGACCTCTGCAGTATGTACTCACCTGAGATCTTAGCCCATTGGAAGGGGGCAGTTCCAGGACAGTAGGTACGTACGTCGTGCCAGGAATACACTTGGAGCACTGTCTCTTGAGCGCTGGTCTCTGGCGGGAACCTCGGCACCTCAGAGCGAAACAGAGCTCTTCTGCCATCTCCGAGCAGAGTGATTGGTGTGGCGCGGGGGCTGCTCTCTGCGACCGCAGTCAAACAAAACAATATTTGTGTTTTAATAATCTAATAATGAACATATTTTATTAATTATTTATATTCCATTAGAAATGCTTAAAACCTAAAGTGTTTGTCGTGAGAAAATGTCTGTCTGTAGGATACACCAAGTTAATATAGTTATTGCTCTCTTTAAGTAAACAATTAGGGAGAATATGCATAATTTCCGGTCGGGCGTACACAATTTACTAACTTGAAGAAAAAAAAAAATAAGCATAATCTCAGAAACGTAATCAAAAGTCATAGCATGTATTTGTTTTCTTAATGTATTATGAAATGCAGTACCAGCCAATTACTGATTTTACATATTTTTATGGGCTATGTGGTAGAGTTTAGCTGGTAATTATCTAATCCATGCTCCATTCCGGCGCCAACATTAAAATTCACGAATAATTGTGTCACATATACAACTTTTACATATGCTCAAGGAAACATTATTATTATTATTATTATTATTATTCTTTCGAATGGGCCACCAAAGGACCACGTGCCAATTTCAATTCCTTCTTCTTTGTTCTTTCCTTTTCTTCCAGTACGCTTTCATCTGTTCACTATGTTTCTTCTTTCTGTCTTCAGACCACTTTGAACCAGTCGTTTTTACTTTCCTACCTTGGAATCCTTCTATTTTCAATACTTTTAACCGAAAGCCTTCTCTATTATTTATTTCTTCTGTTGTTATATTGTTTTTTTCTAAATCCTTTCTTACTTCGTTGACCCAGCTTGTCGTTGATTTCTTACTCCACAAATATCTGAAAATCTTACTGGTTAATCTACTATCTTGCATTCGATATAAATGTCCAAAAAACATAAGTCTCCTTTTCCTCATTACATCTGATATATTTTCTATTTTTTGATATATTTCAGCATTACTTCGTAATTTCCAACCTTCTGCTGTGTTTTGTGGGCCTAATATTTTCCTCATGATTCGCCTTTCTAGTATTTCTAGCTTATCTAAATTATAGTTTAATGCCAGACACTCGCTTGCATATAGGCATTCTGGCTTCACTACTGTGTTGTAATGCCTTATTTTTGCATTTTTGGATAGGCATCTTTTATTGTAGATATCTTTGGTGACACCATAAGCTCTCTCCATTTTATGTACCCTCTCCTCTACTGCAGATTTTTCTAAACCATTTTCTTGGATTATTTCCCCTAGATATTTGAATTTTTTTACCCTCTCTATTTGGCCAATATCTGTTTTCAGAAATTTTGGTGCATCCCAAATATTTGTTAAAAATTTTGTTTTTTCTGCAGAAATTCTTAAGCCAGTTCTGCTGGCGATTCTTTCCAAGACATTTACTTGGGTTACAGCAGATGTCACATTTTCAGAAAGTATTGCAAAGTCATCTGCAAATGCAAGACAATTTATTTCAATCCTTTTGTTTCCTCTTCCTAACCTTATCGGTGAAATGTTGAGTTCAATAAGTTTTTCGTTCCAAATTCTCACTATTTTCTCTAGGACACAATTAAAAAGAATTATTATTATTATTATTATTATTATTATTATTATTATTATTATTATTATTATTATATGTAATCTGGACAATCTGCGGATATCTAAGGTGATTTAAATTCTTTTTTATGTTTTTTGAACATTCTGATCATGTCCCATTCGAATGGACTAAATCTGTCATTCTGTGTTCGTTTTAATTTTTGTTTATACATAAACTTATTGTTTAACTTATAATTTATGTTCAGACAACAGGAAAATTTCCGTACAAATGCACTGTTAACCTTTTCACCATAAGCAAACAGCGTCCATCAAATCATATCAATAATCAAATGGACAATAGTTGCAAATTTTAAATTGTTATGTACAAATATGAAAGTTTCCAGGGAAGTGAAATTTATATGTTCACGATTGCATTGTAGATGAAAGTTTCTTTAGAGATTCAGAAAAGTGCTAACGAGGGCAGCAACACACCGGAGTTGGAGACTGACGAGGTGTGCGTGGCAAATGGAATTCTTTTCTCAAATGTTTCTTCAATGAATGTATTTATTGCAGAAGAAAGATAAAAGGGACGCATTTCTTGTTCATACGGTCGTATATCATTTGTATCTTTTGACAGAATATATAATAAAATGTGTCGAAAATATTATTACCTCACAGATATCCTTTAAATGTTTCTCGCAAATCAAATTTGACCGTACCTATAGTTTGGATGTGTGAAACTTAATAAAATGATAAGAAAACTCGAGCTAATAAGCTCTGAGCACTACAACATACTGACACACCATGACATGTAGACTGCTTTAGCACGTATGAATTACAATGGCTCAGGAGGTTGTTGAAGTCATCTCAATAAGAGAAATAAAAATAATAAACGTTGTATTCTGCTGGGTTTAGACCGTTTGAGAGTGACAACGATCACAGAAACTTTCAGTTTTGTTAAGACCTCGAAATAATATAGTGTTTATTATTCTTGACAAAGAAACTGTCAATGTAAATAAATTGTTTATAGTTACCATTTCAGTCTGCGTATTTCTTTTGGAATTGTAACAGAATTCGAAAATTGCAACGATAACTGCTACAGCCAAACCACAGAGTAGAACCACGAACACTCCACCTAGAAAACGAAGTTGAAAGTATTACTTATTTGATGTTCCAAATACGTGGTGGTAAATTCACAACATAATGACCCCGCTCCCTTAAATTACTCTTAATTGTTCTGGGCGTCGGAGGTAAAGTACCGTAAATGCAAAAACGACCATTTTGAAACCTTTTTAAGGGGGGCTTAACACGTCATCACACGCTCCCGCGGCAGTTTACCGCGTTTGAACAATAATCCTAATATCTTCCTTTGTTGTCTCCAAGAATGGGCGAGCAGTCAGGTATTCCTCCCCCCACATCTCTGTATAACGACCGTAGCCTAATCCAGTTCGTCGCTGTCTCCTCTCTACGTCAGTTCACATTTGTGTTGGTGGTGTCACGTTGTGTGAGCAGATTGCTAACGTGCGTGCTATCGCGTACAAACATTAGTGAGCATATTGCTAACGGGCGAGTTCTCGCGTATATTTAATATGATACAGTTGCAATATTTCTGTTTTATTGTTTGCGCCATTACCTGGAAATGGATCCGTACGACGTACAACAAGCTACAGTGAGAGATTTAGTGGACAGTGTTCCAGAATGCCATTCAAGTAAATTAGGTGAAGATACTTCTGGTTATAGTGACGTTGATGAAACAGATATTTTAGAGCATGTTAATAGTGACTCAGAAGAGAGTGTTGCAGAAGAAATAATACAACCGTGTGAGGTTGGTAACCAACAAAACACCCCACCGCCCAACGAAGAGACACTGAACCTTTCAGTAGGCGCTCAGCAAGAACCTGAACGTTGTGAGTCTGTTCTTAAAGTGAGACAGCAACAACCACATGAGAGGCCCCTGCAACCAGGTCAATATGCTATCTGTGATATCTGCCCTAGAAGGAAAACTAGCAGAACAATGGTTATTTGTTGCGCATGTGATATTCCCAACTGCCGAGAACATACAGTGCCAACGTGTTCGAGATGCTCAACCCAACAAGAGGATCCAGCTGAAAATGACTAGACTGGCTGATTGTTGGACAGAAGTAATATGCTTACGATGTTTCTTAAATCAATCATATTTGTTTATATTTCATATTTTACTAATTCAACTGGACTTGTGTTAATGCAACTTATGTGAAAATGCCTAAAATATAGTATGCGGCAATTTGCTAACGGGGCGTGCTTTGATGTCAGGTCACAGGCTTGGAATTGCGGCAGTTTGCTAACGTAGCGTGTTCTCGTGTTGTAAAATATTTTAAATTACTAATAATGATTTACAATCCTAAATATGATGTTTTGGTAAGTAAATTCTCTTTCTTACAACGTTGTTAACGTTTGAGGATTGGTTTCTTCATTTCAAAATCAGAGCAACAATATATAACATGCGTGAGCAAATTGCCGTGGGGCGTGCTGTCATGTAAAAATAAGGGGGCGTGTGATGACGTGTTAACACAGGGAAAATAGGTCAATATTCATTCGATTGTTATATATGCTACAAACGTAGTTGACAAATGCTGCACATAACCCAGTATTGGCATGTTTCAGAGCAATCAGAAGCAACTTCAATAATGTCAAAATTCTAATTACAACATTTCAAAATAAAATTTTCAAAATTTCCCGCCTTTTTAATGGTTTCCTTCATAACTCCCTTACTGTTTCACGGATAATTATGAATTTTTCAGAGTTTCCTCCCATAGTGTTGTGCTACAATCTGTACCTCATTCAGATCAATGGGATTGAAATTAGAGTTTACATAAGATATTTATTTTCAAAAAATATTAATATTTTCTGGTGCTCGGAATAAAACCCAACAAAAAATCCGAATTACAGTCTATGTTAATGATTGAGGTTCATTTTGTAGCTGGAGGTTTGATACACACTTTAAAAAAAGGAAAAGTACGAAAATTCTCTTAAACTTGGAATTTATAAGGGAAACAGTGATGTATTGTTAAAAAGGCGGGAAATTTTGAACATTTTATTCTAAAATATTAAATTATTAAAATCTGGACATTATTTAAGTTGCTTCAGGTTGCCAGGAAGCATGCCAACACTGGGATATGTGCAGGAATTGTCAACAACAATAATTGTAGCGTATTTAACAATTGAATGAATATTAACCTTCTGTTTTCCTTTGTTAAGCTGGGTCTCCCCACTTAAGTGTTTTTTCGGTCGTGCCTTATTATGGGTACAATAGTGTATGTGCTAAGAGATGGCAGTGAGAAGTGATCATACAACAGTTCAACCTTTCGCCGCGCGCGCGCTCCTTATTGTATTGGATCTTACGACAGTTTACCATGGACACAGCTGTCGATTCGACCTGCCTTGAAATTTAAAAATTTTATGCCTAATCAGCTTCTTTCTGTTCTCCTGTAAAGTTAGTGAAATGTCTCTTACGATAGTTTACCTCTGACGACAAATTTACACAATGAAATTTTAAAATTCTAAATGACATAAAATGTCAGTCCTGGTAATTGTATTACTGAATATGGGAAATGTCTAAAGAATATTGTATGGATTCATCTACAAATTTGTATATTTCCAAATATTGGTGTTACGCTAAGAACTATCAAAGCGGATTCATGGATGCCGTCTTAATCGATGTTAAATTAGATTCATATTTTTTAAAATAAATCAATAGCAGCCCCGTTTTCAGCTCTCGATACCGGAATGAATGATAACGTACCAGTAAAATAAAGCAGAGCAGAGCCGTCTCGGTAGAGATCATGAGGCTTCCACTCTCCGTAACCTCGGCACTTGTCGGGGTACACCCGGCCTCCTCTGCACTCAGGAATTGACCTGGTACTCAGTCTTGGTATAGGCTGAGTGAACCTCAAGGCGATGTGCACCTCCAGAAGTGGAAATCTCGTTTCTTAAATTTTATACTACCCGGCGAGTTAGCTGTGCGGTTAGGGGCACGCGACTGTGAGCTTACATCCGGGAAATAGTGGGTTCGAACCCCACTGTCGGCAGCCCTGAAGATGGTTTTCCGCGGTTTCCCATGTTCACACCAGGCGAATGCTGGGGCTGTACCTTAATTAAGGCCACAGCCGCTTCCTTCCAACTCCTAGGCCTTTCCTATCCTATCGTCACCATAAGATCTATCTGTTTCGGTGCGACATAAAGCCACTAGCAAAAAATTACACTTCTTGACGGGGAATCGAACCCAAGTCCTTCCGGATGATCAGAGCGCGCCTTTAACACCTCGGCCAGGCAGCCGTTAAATAACAACCAGTGTTAAGAGAAATGTAGGTATTAAAGAACATCTTGAACACCTACAAATTTACCTTAAGATGGCTACAGTAAATCAAAGTACAATTCCAGGAAACTTCTTTAAAATCGCTAACGGAAATCCGCGTCGCTTCATAGAAACTTACAACTTGAAGATAGCTTTCTATGTACCTGGTTCGTGACTTGGAAATAAACTCACATATCTTTGCGAATCATAAATGTAGTTGATCTCAGTCCTAAGTGGCATCTCAGTTTATGACTTCCCCTCTCATTTACCCGGTGGAGAAATCTTTATAGTTGAACTGAAACAAAGTCGGTCTTTGGCTACGGCCTTGAAATTAGAGCGCATTATAATCGCTACCTTGATAGTAAATTCCCATGGAAATAGTATTCTAAATAGTTATCGATGTCTACCAATATCCTGAGAGAAGTGCCATAAGATCACATTCTAGAACGGTGTGTTTCTATTCGGATTGTTGACAACGGAAACAAATAAAGTATTTTTGTCTCTGGAGTTGATTGCCGATGATCACCTCGCTCATGGCAGAAAACTCTGCGGTGAAGTTATGTAGTGCGGGCTGATTGTACAGATTGCTACTCTGGAAGTGGTAATGAGGAAGGTAAAGTAGCCTATATTTACCAATATTGTCGACTCCGAGCGCGTTCGCTTTGGATTCTTTGCCTTTCTCATTACGAGTGCACGTGTCCCCAGGATTCTTCCACCATTTATCGTACAACATCTGTATCTCTCCCTTTTCCTGCAGCTCGAGGATAGCCAAGGATATCTTGTCCCTCCATGGAGATCCTGCAAAAGAAAATTTAGTGCGACTCTACATTTATATGACAGATAACATTCAATGTTCGCTAAGATCAAATGTATCCACTTCCACTTTACTCATTAAACTTGGAAGTGTCTGTTACAAACTGTTACTAAATATCTGTTTGTTTTTGATTATTTTGCATGGTGAAAACAAACACTGGCAAAGAATTTGTTCCTGTCACAGTAGAGTCTGTAAAACAGCAAAAGTTTTCATATTACGCGGATTAATTTCCGTATATTGAATGAAAATGAGACGTGATCCCAGTGAGTAGCGGCGTTGAATGCATCCATTGTATCCCAAGATTGTCGTAGAAGTTGACTGAAACGGAAGACCGTCACCAGCTCTTGACTTGGTGACCACAGGGCCCTAATTTGCGTCAGATATTGCTCCTATTGACACACTATGATCCTACCTTCCTTGATCAACTTCTCTTATCTGCCGAACCGAACAGTATTACATTTGCGAGACATAGGGAGTCTTTCATTTTCACGTATTTCATTACTTGTCCATTTCTTCTGCCGATACCTGCATCCTTCGAAACGTCGGTTCTCTCACATTATTTCCTCCGATTAGTGTTCGATTACCCAACTGCACTCTCCTTTAAAAGAATGGCCATCTCCTCTTAAAAGCACTTTAAGTCACTGCCAAAGAGTGGTGGTGCAAATACTACCTAATGATTCCAATAAGAGATATCGGAAAATCCATTACTGCTGATTGCTTGTTCCATGGTATCTTCCTGCAGGAGGTGGCGTATAATAAGTCAATTTGGGGTTGGAATGGTTTTGAAAATGAAGGGTTGGAGACACATTAACCCTAGGTGGATCAAGCTTTTTTTTTTTTTTGTAAATGGCTGGACCATGGGAGGGCTAAATAATGTCTACCATTATATTTTACCTATATGGTTGTATTTACAATTTTTGCATAAGTATTAGGTTTTATTAAGTGAATTAAGTACGAAATATTGCATAATAAGAAACAAAAACAATTTGAATACATATTTCAAATTAATTTATGAAGGTTAATACTTGAACAAAATTCTTACACATCATCCACATCTTCATTCAGTTTCATCCACCTTACTCACACACTCATAGCATATGTTTGTCTTTTCACTGCGTTTTCCACAAACGTACAAGTTGCATTTTCCACAAACAAGGGTCGTTTTTGCTCATTTATTTAGTTTTTCACTCTTGGTGCGACACTCTTTGCTACATGCATGGTGCCTCCTTTTCCCTGATGGCTGCTGCAGATTCTGCGCTGTTTTGGTGATTTTCTTCTTGAGGTTGGCTTCCATCGACATGATGATACTGTTCTGCAAGCCAATTATGTTTGCAGAACGATGTTCCCCGTTCGGTTGTAACATACCTTTATACCTTGAAATAAAAAAAAATCTTACAAGTTGGACCAGGGCTACTTTGTGACCACTTCGAGATTTAGTCCATATAATTAGGTTTTCAACCAAAAACGTTATTGTCTTTATTTAATCGTTAACTTTGTACTATTTCTGACACAAAATGAGAACATCACGGTCTGAACATGTTCTGTACTATAATAGTAATAGTTCTAAAAAAAAAAAGTTCTAAAAAAAGTGTGGACATAAAATGACCCTCCCTTGGTCCACGTAGGGTTAATACTAGGTGATGAATTTGGCTAGCACGTAGTGGTTACCGGTTCGCACATCGGTCGTCATGGCTCAAAATTTAAGCACGGCTACTTACGCAAGCAGAGCGTCTTGTTTTATTGACGCAAACTCGAATAAGTTTACAGAATAGAATTTACAGAATAGAATAGGTTGCACAGTAGAAAGGCTTGTGCAATATTGTCCATAAACACGCTCATATACACTTGCGCAAGCACATAGTTCACTTATGAAGTTACGTATTGTGACAGTTTCAATAGGCTGGATGGCTTGAATATGTGGATGGAGTGGCATATCTTCGAACTAGTACTCTTTGGAGTCTCAATGAATTCACCTGTGAGCATAATAATTTTCGAATTAATGGTTTAAGCTATAAAACTGCATTTTGATGTCGACGACTAGGAGTAACCGCCCAAGAAAGAAAAGAAGAAAGAAAAGAAAAGAAAAGAAATGAAAGAAAAACAGAGCGCGCATCGCTAGCATTCGAGAAACTGAGTTTCACACCGGTCATAACAAACCATATGAACGATTTGTGATACTATCAGAATAGCATGATAGAAAATTAATGTGTATGTCAAAAATAACGATTATAATAATAATGATAACAACGCTCCTGAACATTAGTTTACAAATGAAACCAGTGTGGTAAATTATTATTATTGCTAATTTGACTAGAGTTCCGGCTCGAACGCGCGTGCGTGGAGTATCAAGGAGTCCAGCCGGTCAGCTGTGAAGAGAAGTAGGTTATTGGGTTAGTGTGTATGCCAGTCGCCGGACTTCAGTGGAGTTTGACACGCTGTTGAGATAAGTCCTTGGTTCGAGAGCGGACGGCGATAATTAAAGATTGAATTGTGGAAGTTGGATTGTATTAACTTAGTTGGACCATTCAAATATACTACTCAGAATATTATTCTTGTCAACGTACGTAACATAGCGGACGTCAAGTTAAGTTGAGCTGCCTACCGTGTGTAATATTTTAATGATATCTACAGGAAGTGTTGTGTGGCAAATTTACTAATCTTTCTTGTAATAGTTTCAGCTTGAAATTCAAGAGGATAGTGATGAATATCATCATGGTTTTGTCACATACTACTATATGTGTTGGTGCTGAAATGGAAGCTTAAACCCATGTGACCAGCTGACAGGCAACAGGATGAGAGGAAGGCACCTATGACTATATTATTCCAGATGACGACCAGTTATTCGACATCGTGAAGACGCCTTAAAGCTAAGTCGACACAATTGTCTAAGATAATCTGTTTGGTAGAAGTGTAGTTACGTAGTAGTAATTAGTAAATGGTCTGGCAGTATATTTTAGTTATGTTGTTGTAGTACTTTACCATATTATAATGACAGTAGAAGATCTTCATATTTATTCTTGTCAGATAATAACGTGATATTGGAACGGCGTATACGGCTTATGTGGTATAGTAAGTGTGTCAGGTAGTGACAATTCTCGGAGTGTATATTTTAGCTTTATTATAGCCACGATTGGTGGAATAATGTTAGAGCATTCGTTTATGTAGAATAGATGTTTCTGGATGTACAGTCATCGTACAGAGATGAGATATAACCGTGCATGGTATTTATTGGGTATCATCGTAAAATATTGGAACTTAAAGTCTTAAAAGAGAAATGATTCCGTCATTTTGGATCAGAACCCGTGCAGATAATCCTGCGGAACAAAGATAGTTGAACCTAGATATGAGAACCGGTAGGTGGATTGAATCTTCGAGAATTATACACGCGTAGAACTTGTTATGTGATGTTAGATTGAGTTTGTGATATCCCGGGGTGGATCACAAATGTATAATTGTATAGTAGGAATCGTTATTGGAGATTTTGCTACGGTTAATGTCATAATTTAGTCTTCGAGAGAAGTGATTTTGTAATGAATAAGCGAAGTAATTCTTCGAGAGTGGAATCACGCCATATAGTTATTGAGGCAAGTGATATGTTGATAGTGGATTATGATAGATATTTGCGTGATTTAGGATATAGAACCTACGTATGTTTGAATTTGTGTACGTTTTCGAAGAGGTAATCTTAATTAGATTTACTCCGAGTTTTCTATAATTCACGACTTTAATGTTCACGATAATTTACAAGGGTTCTAGAACACCATTCGAGACTTTGCCTGAACTCGAGATTTCCAGAATATTCGAGGATTTTCATCCAGGTCATCGGATTAAACTTTAGAAATTTCACGATACCTTCAGCTATGATCAACTTATACAATGACACTCAGACTATATGATCAAATTATTCAGTAATACTCTGACAATATGATCGTCTTTATGTAGCCACATGTGTAGATAATGTAAAATAGGGTGTAAATAGTAGTGTATTTTTGTATTATTGTATGGTTATGGTGTTTTGGAGTTGATTTTTTTTTTGTCTCAGATATTGTTACACGATGCGGATGATGTTAATGTCTTCGTTATTTGCATTTAGTAGTTGTGATATGGCATTGGAGAAATTGAATTTGAGTTAGGCAGACCATTTTAAATGCGTATTGCATTTTTAGACTTCAGTAATTTATCTATTTAATTTTGTTAATCCAGTAAGCGACTGGTAATGGAACAGATTATTATTTCATTGAGCCGACTCAGTTTTAAACTGAAATTGAAGCATCAAATTATGTAATTGTAAAGAATCGTAAATTTTTGAATCGATAAGTGGAAACTTAATGGGGTTTTGAGCAAAAGTTAATTCAAATTTTTTTCTTTTAATATTTCAGAGCTGATCGTCTGAATCCAGAACTTTCAATAAATCAAACGGAATCTGTCTATCTGATCAAAATATTAAATGAATATGTAATTACGATTTGCTAGGACAAGATAGGGTATGAAATCATGTACCACCCCATTTGATTATTTCTTTTGTACTTCAAGAGATACATTTTAATTCGTTAACGATCATTCACATCATCACAAGTTAGGAGGATGACAATTTGAGAGTATTTTGTGATTAATAAACCATGCCATATATTAATTTTATTCTGTATTTTATTTGTTATATGCCACAATTCAGTGATATTTCCTATGCATGCCACATCCTTAGATTTGTTATATGTGCGTCTAATTTATGAACTGAGCACACCTGAGGTGTCTCGGTGTTCTCCGACTGTAGCTGTACGGTTGCAGTATGTAGCCAACTTAATATTGTTGGGAGCAAGAGTTAGTGACGGGAGGTCGAATAATAGGAAAGATGAAACTAAATGCCTATACTGCTAATAATAAGAGTTGGTGTCTGACATTTCTTAGAGGGAGGACCGTTTACTGCCTGCCGAGGCGGGATAAAGGGAGTGGCTGTGTGGTTGCCATGGAAACGAGGGTGGGGCGACTGCGGTTGCCATGGATATAACACTTCAGGGCAGCTCGTCTTGCTGGGAATTGCCAAACCTGTCACTGTCACTGATAAGAACCTGATTGTTTGTATAAGAGTGATCGCAAATGGGACGACACCGCCTGGCCAGGTAGTCTACAGCAGATCACAGCGGTCAGAATGAAGGAGGGAACAAGTGAGCCGGAAGCGAGGGGTAGGAGTATGTAGAAAGGAATGCTGGAATGTGGCAACATCGCTCCTCCCTCCAACCTTACCTGTCAGACGCCAACTCTTATTATTAGCAGTATAGCTGGGACAAGTAAGTGGAGCTGATCTTTCGATTCAGCACATAAGATTACACTTTACAGAACACCGGACGTCACATAACATACACGATAAGCAGCCTTTGTCTGTGCTGACTCTACATACACATTATAAAAGTAAAATTGAAAATATCTTCCGAAACATCAGAGAAAAAGCGCCTGACGAGTCTTAAATGAGACATCAAGTGCATATATTTTTAATTTCGATGAAGCGTTTGAACATTTTAAAAACTGATAGGGCAAATGATAATGTGTATTATAATTTTATTTATCGTATGATGATAGAAGGTATATCAGCTATTTAAAAATATATACAAAAATACACACTTATATACACACACTCTCAAGGTCGTAAAAATATTCATAATATTCATAACGTTTGCTCCCGTCCACAAAAATTACCTCCTCATTACTCCGGGTGGTGCTAAGCGAGCAACAATAATCACGATGAGACAGAACTGTCTTAATCGACCTTTCGGTCCATCTCAGGACCCTCAAGCTCGCAACATTGGACCATCAATAAAAAATTACCAATTCAATAAGAACAGCAAAGTGTGAATATTTATCAAAAATCTTGAAGAATCATCAAATTAACGTCATCTTACCCCAAGAAACCCATGTGTATTATTATAGAAATACTTAAACATACATTCCAAATAGTTACATATTATTAAAAACACAAAAATTCCCTAGCTTAATTCCTTTGCAGTCGATGCCTAGAATAGGTGAAAACTCCTCTAAAAAGAAATCACTTCTCCCTTTGCGAAGATGAAATGATCATAGATATGTCTCCCGGTCATGGCCATCCATCAACAGCTGCTAATTTCAGATAGCAACCAGCGATAAGACATAGCCTGCACGGTTGCTAGCTAACATTGTCTGACCATTCATCCATACCTTACAGTACATCACAGCCTGCACGGTTTCTATGGTTACACTTCTGTCACACATTTTTTTGCGTCAAGTTACACATATGTTTGGATGATCTCCCGCCATAAGACATAATTTTATCAAAAATATGTGCCTTAAATCTGACAATAAAATATATATTTTCATACACAAGTCAGTGTATTTCATTATAGTGAAAGTATTATATTCGACGTATGACGTATTCATGAAGACTCCCCTTTTAATGAGAACGTAACGATTTCACCAGGCTAGAGTCAAGCAAGTTTTATTAACAATTTCACTGTGTTATCCGTAACTAATCTTTTCCACTTATCATACCAGTACGCTAGAAAGGATTAATACTCACCCATAGGAGTAGCGATGCCGTAGCCCTTGGAATCAAGCAGCCCGCCAATTTGCGTAAGGTTACAGTCCCGCTGCACGATGTAATCCAGCATGGTGGACTCCATGAGGAAGGCGTAGTTCCCTTCCAGTACGCGCTGGATTCCCTCCTCGTACGTGGACACAAACACGGAGGGCTTCTTGTTCTCCATGAACCTCCACATCTTCTTGTATGTCTCGATCATTGAGTCCTGAAATCTGACAGCTTCGTTAGTTGCGTTTCTCTAAGCCTCAGCTGAATCGTTTATTGCATAAACCCTCTATCGACCAAAACCGGAAAAAATGTGTTATTGGTAGATTCTTTTTCTCTGTGGACATATGCATCAATTAGTGCGGATATATATTATGTGAGCATCAACTATACACCGCTCCATTAAGTACTTGGAAACTCTTCTTTAAAGGTCGATTTTCAAATCTCCGGGACGTGACGGCATCTTATTGCATTGTAAACAAAGACAGGTGTTCTAATTTATTTTCTCGTAAAATTTACATCTGCTTGTCTTTTTACAAAATATTGAACTAGTGTACATTCATGTTGTTATAAAATCTTATCATCGACATGAATGTTATTCATTTCTATGACATACCTACTTTATTGTAATGTAATTTAAAAAGATCTGCTGTGCCAGTCTTTCCTTCGGTAAGGTACGTATCGCGTATCTGTTCCCCAGCGCCACTCCGTCCCACCCCTGGTTTCCGGGTTATCAAGTGGTGCGCTCAAGTGAAAGGCAGTGAAAATTATGACCAAGTATACAGTAATCAACTCGCCGATCTGTTGTGCGTGCATCTTTATTGTGACCTGCATTACTTCAATTTAAAATTTGTTCATCATCCAACATCTGCTTACATACGAAATTGTTGGAGCTGTTATATCATCCAGGGTATGTTTATTCAACATCCGTTTATATTAATATATAGTTTGGATATATGTTATAATACATAATGTATTTTAGACTTCTTTCTGAAGCACGTGTAGCCTTCGATCCTATATTCGTCCTCCGACAACGCTCCTAAAATCGTCCCGGGTACGAAATTAGGAATGCTTGAAAAACTTTATATACAGGGATAAATTTCTTTTAAAATATCTCATTGTTTTCAGATGGTAGGACATAAAATTTTGGTAAAAGAAGAAAATATGCCATGAGAAACAATATTTTGGAGTGCAAAGCTGCTGCCCGACTTTATAATATTCCAAGGACCACGCTTGCAGAATTGTCTCCTGAGGAGTGTGTTGATCAGAGTTTAGGAAGAAATCCGACCCTATCCCCTTCAATTGAAAAACTGCTTGTTCAGTACTGTTTAGAGATGGAGAAAAGCTTCTGTGGTTTGATTCCAACTTGCGTCAAATGGCATTTGAACTGGCTATAAGGAACAATATACCTCACCCTTTTAATGAGCAATTACGAAAAGTGGGTATAAAATAGAAGCGTTTGTTTTTTTTAAAACATGTCCAGAACTGAGTGGACATAAGTTCATCAGAAAATAATTGGGCTACAATCAAGTGTGATAGTTGCCTGAACATTTTATGTGATTTTTCTAAACCAAAACTTGAATTATTCAAATTTGAATAATCTTTTCTTCATTGTGTATCCTGATTTCTGTCATTATAAACAAGTTTATTTTGTATTTTCGTCATTTTAGATATGTTCTCTGTCGTTCCCCTATATTTCTTGTAAATGAGTATGAGGACGATTTAGGAATGGTTTAAAGGGAAATACAAATAAAATCAACGCTACCGTATTTTTTTCAATATTTTCAAATTGCAGCCATCACACCTTTTATGTAAAAATATATCTACATAGAAAGCTGAATTCCAGATCCCAGTCTCCTACCATTTAATATATGAGTCATATGAGCCTTAGGGGGACGGGTATTCAGCTCCTAACCATATTACGGGTCTTCAGAAAGTGTTCTTCTTCAACAGAGCGCTCAATGTATTTCTGCTCATTTTATTTCGTCGTCCATCAAGTTCTTAAAACTCTCGTCGTAATTCACTGTATTTTCATAAAGAACAGACTTCCTTCTCTTCATGCAAGATTTTAGCTATCATTTACTGTTTGTTTGAGATATTTAACTACCATTTTTATGGCACGGAAGAGGAGTGTGGGGTCAGATATGAAACATTCATGGCGGAAAGAACGGATACAGAAATGAAAATCAACGTCACGTCCTGGAGATGTGTGAAACGGTCTTAATGCAGAAACTCGTCTACCACCATAAGATGTAGTGCTTCTGCGTCGAAATGCGTGCAGTAGACAGACTGGCAGCTTTGAGGTGTCGTTCCAATAAGAAATATATCAGAGAGATTACGTGAACGAATCGTATCCATGAAATTTCATTCTATTTTTGTCCTAAATGAAAGATAATTGCTTTTACGCAAAATAACGGTAAATTTAGCGGCAAAAATGCCATTATTGCTAGAGAAATTTATTCATATTGCATACCTTGCTACATTACGACTATGATCTAGGCTCCATGGCTAAATGGTTAGCGTGCTGGCCTTTGGTCACAGGAGTCCTGCGTTGGATTCCTGGCAGGGTAGGGAATTTTAACCATCATTGGTTAATTTCTCTGTATGTGTCGTCTTCGGCATCGTTTCATTCTCATCACATTGCACAGGTCGCCTACGGGTGTCATATCGAAAAACCTGCATCTGGCAAGCCAAACATATCCTCGGACACTCCCAGCACTAAAATCCATACTCTATTTCATTTCATTTACGACTATGAATTCTACTACGTAACAGCGCTTCAGTATGTCTTTTGTTCATGTAGCATTTTTCTGTGTGAACTCTTTGTCCACTTAACGTCTTTGGTTTGTTTGATGTTACTTGGTGGAGCGAGATGTCGACTTGTACCCATTACTCATTAATATAATTAGAGGTCCCGGGATCATCCTATTTTTCTTCAAACAAAAGCCATTTTCGTGTTACGATATAATTTCCGCCTCCATTTTCCCGTTTGAACTGCTCGCGCTAGTCATGATGGGCAAAGATATTGAGAATTCACAGACATAGCACTACCATTCTTCGGTGCTAACCCTGCACCTCGAGGAGACGGAACGATAAAGCGGAATGCCACAGAAGAGAGTGGTGTCTAGCGAAATGCTCGCCGCAGGTACGTCCAGAAATTTCTCTCGTAATAACTGTATTTATTCATTTACCGCTAATGTTACTGTTGATTTGCGTGAAAGCAGAAAGGGTGGATGGGCACGCCACTCTTGGATACGAACGGTTCGGGGAAATCCAGCAGGGTCCCTCCTTCGATGCCCGGCCCTTCTTGTAATGGACAGTTTTCGTGGAAACCTGACGGAAGACACTAAGAAGTTATACGAAACAATGAAATCCTATTTGGCAGTGATTCCCGGTGGTCTGACGTCGGTTGGACGTTTCGATACATAAACCATTCAAGGGCAATGTCAGGGCTGCATGGCGGAAAGTGTGCACGAACTTACTCCCACGGAAACCACCTGTGGGACTCCTTTTTCTCGTAGCATAATGAGTTTTCTTGGATATACGATTCGTTCATGTAATCCATCACATAATTTGAATATTTCTGCAGTGAGGCAGTAACCTACTGCTGAAGCAGACTGTCACAATGCACCGTGCCGGATGTGAAAACCTGAACTGTGAAAGAACCGTCACAAGAAGAAAATTCCAGGCCTCAATGTGGGCACTGTTAGTCGTGTATAGGAGCAGCCGAAATAAAGAAAGGAACTTACCCTAAAGAAGGTCATGGTGGAGCCACTGTCCAGAGTGCCATAGCCGATGTCTGTCTGAGCTGCCAAGTCCTCGGCGTTCTCTATGGGGGTGATCATCCTCTCGACGGTGAGGAAGGCGGCCAGGTTGGCGGTGTACGACGAGATTATGATGAGCGTGAAGAACCACCAGATGCCACCGACAATCCTAGTTGACGTAGCCTATCAAAGAGCTACAGCTTACTCTACAGTCGGCTGAGGAAGGAACTGTGCCAGTCCTCGCTACTACAGGGCTAATTCTTAGTGTAAGCCACTGCAGTAGGGAAGGCGTGGTGTACGTTCCATTTCCGTTTGTTCTGCACCCGACTGTAGCAAAATTAACGTGATTTTCTTGGACAGAGATAGAAATGTGTTGTATGGAACGATTAAATTGGAGAAAATCCAGATAATGGGCTTCGGAAAGAATACTGATAGCGAAGTCTGGTACAGAAACCCAAATATTACTAGATAATGATTGTGGGTCCGTATTTGCTGCTTACATCTGATTTTTATCAACTTAGTGGATTTGAAGAGAACTCTTAATGTGTTAATGGACAAAAGGTCACGCCTCCTACCCTCATGTGGATATGCAGTTCATCAGAACAATTTTCGTTGTGTTCACTTTCTTATGCTTATCTGTAAAGGAAGATGAACCTCGCCGTACCGCACTCTAGAAATGCATGTTTCCACGACATATTTACGCACTTCTACAGTATAACATACTTATGTTTCATTTTCCTTTACACGTAAGCATACGTGGCTGGGAGGCGTAACCAGTCTTAACGAAAATAATGGATGGAAAGAGAATTGAGAGATATGACCTTTTGTCCGAACAGCGACGAATTATCCCTCTCTCTAGGCATCATTTTAAATTCCACTAACGACAGCGAAATATTTATGGAGATTAGTAGCCCCCCTGGTGGCCATGTTCGCTAACATGTTAACATGTTGGCCGGCAGGGTGGAAGAGCGGGTGGCATGGATTTCTAATCACTAGATTGTGTGCCAAAAGTCTAGATTCAATTAAAAATCTCTACGTAATGTTCATATGGAGTGAGGGAATACGACGCTGTTCATGGTGATTCGTTCGTCGGATGGAGACGTTAAGCCTTGAGCAGACTCCTTGGTGTTTACTCGACAGGGGTAGGCTATGTCCAACACCGGGTTTCACCCCCTCCCTTCCTCAATACAGGCTTCTCCCATGCGGACATGCAGGTTGTCCATGGGGGTCAAATAAAAAGACCTACATCAGACAAGCCGAACCCGGCACTAAAAGCCATACGCTATTAAAATGCAAACACTGTTTGTCTCAGTGTACGTTCTCACGAATTGGTGTCGAACATCCCTACAGAAAATGCAGTCACTTTACCATTACTCTATGTAACTCTCCATTTTGAACATTATATTGCCTACTCAACAATGAAACATAGGTGTCACACTCCATAACGTACCTTCTACGCAACTGTTACCAAGGTTTGTACCACTATACACCAAGCGGTAGGAAACTGGCCTGGGTTTCTTTCATGGGGTTATTAATAGAGACATTCGCTCGGAATAGCCAGTTTCACTGTTCTCTCTCCGTGTCCCTACCCCCATCCCCCGACCCAGCCAACTTGCTTTAAAATATTTCTTCACATTCCCCAAACTCAGTATCCAGTAATTTAACGACACTTTGATATCCATCTCCCCAATCTTCTTCAACAGTACTAAAAATAGACATGAGCTTGATATATCGTCAAGAAAAACTATATTCCAGGACACGAGAAATAATGTTGAAAAATGTGAAGTGCATTAATTCAGATTCGGCACTCGAACTAAAACCCGGATATCCTTGTGCCAGTCCCAAGCCTGGATAGATGAGCAAGGCAGATGTCACACTGTGGTCACAACGGCGCATCATTAAGCCATGATGTTTTGAGACTTCTCTGAGATAAATTCTACGTCACTCCCTGTAATTGACGCATGTCATCGTTGTTCGAACACTTGTCAGAAGTATCTTAGTACTACCTGCACAAGTACAAAGAACAAAGCCATAATGTTGTGGGGTCTTGCCATGTCAAAGAAAAAGATTTTTTTTACGTTCCGCGGAGAGTTTGCTCTGCAACTTCAGAAAAGGAAAAACGACTTTCCACAAGAAAGAATTCCCTAAAAATGAATTAGTTGGTGTAGCCTAGAAGTGTCGTGTAGGAATTGACAATGGTGAGACACCAGCAGTGTCATGCCGGTCATTCGTAACAACAATGGCTTCCAAATCCTTGATTGCGCAGAAGCCCTTAATCTCACTGTCCCAGACACCTAATTTAAAACTGACCAGTCCATCCGGTTACCTACTATCGTAGGTGACAAAACTCTGATTAATTATTTCGTAAAAAATATTACAAAGTGGTAATTAACGTTACATTCATCTCATCAGACAACGTTCTGCCCTGACTCTTCATCATGTACTTCAAGCTGGACCACGAACGATGGATGAGGTTGAACGTCACTGGACCGTAACGAATCAAGTAGTGGAAGCTGTCCCACTACAAGAGTCAGTTTCTGGCCACCATCCGCCTGAGGAACTCTGGAATGAGCTCATGCTGCAGCAGGTAAAGTATTAGAAAATACCTAAACTGGAAGAGATTTTATCGACAAACACGTCTGTTGGTGGACTGAAGCCGCACAAGACAATACAAGAGAAGAAAGATGCAAATATCAATGCTGATCTTGAAATTTTCAGGTTCATAAAGTGTGCAGAAATACGAGCTGCTGAAACATAAGGAACTGTACACATCTAAGGGAGCGAGTATGTTACTCCATCGCGCAACCGCTCAACGGAAGACATCAGCCACGTAATTAATATCAGAGATGAAGATCACCAAGTCATCGGAGAATGTACCTCCATCTTTAATCAATGTGACGACTTTTTAATTGAGATAATCAGTGGGAAGTTTCTCACCATTTCTTAGTGATAAGTACACCAGCTCGCATTCCTCTCTTCCAAGAAAATCACAGTCACAATTTGTAGGTGGGGGTTAAAATCAAGTGTTCACATTAGTGGATATTATCCGCGTAATACCGTTTACATTGTAGATTTATATTTTAATTTTTTGAATTAGGCAGTAACACAGTACAGTGATATACCACTACTGAGGCTCTTACTACCTAACACAATATTTTTTAAAAAATATGGACGGTTTTCTACGCTCGAGTACATTGAAATTCATCCATGAATAGCTATCACAAAGTTACAGGTGGTAAAATATTTTCTGTTAAAATATAATTCCAAGATTATAACATATCACCAACGATATGAGAAATATAACACTTGATTTTAGTCCATACATAAAACACGTTAAATACATAAATACATGCACATCTGAGGACTTACATATTTTATTTTTAAGCCTATTCAGAAGGCGAATGCTAATCTCAGCCCGTCGTAGTATTTCAGATGACGATGGAGCGAAGGTTATTTTTAACTGATTTCATTAACCGTATGTATTGATGCATATTCTCATTTTTAACTTCGCACAAATAATTCTATAGAACAAACCAAGCGTGAATATTCTCTAGGACTGCGTATTACGGTTTATAATCTCAGTAAAGCTGTATCTGCGGATCAATGATAGTGTGTCGGCCTCCGAATCCCAAGGTAGCGGGTTTAAACGCAGCAGAGGTAGTCGAATTTTTTAAGGGTGGAAAAATGTCCATTCGAAACTTGATGTCGTACGATTTCGGCATGTAAAAGATCTCTGCTGACACATTTCGTGTTCATCCGACAAAATTCATTAAAACCCAGCCATAGAGGGCCAAGACAAGTAAGATTTACTTTGCCATCTAGTGGGCATAGAGTAAAACGGAATATCGAAATTAACGAACAAGCAGCCAGATGGCGTCAAATTAAAATGTCTGCGCAAGTAGCTGAGGCCATATGGTTGCTAATTCTCTATCTTAGTAGCGTCATGTGGCATACTTGTAATGTACAGTAGTGTCCGATCGTCCTTTGGGAAAACAGGTACGTGCACAAGCAGTTTAAAAGTTACAAACATTTGAAATGTGAGATATAACAGTATTGTTGATAATCCACCAATATCCGCCTCGATTTTGGGTCCATTGTTGTTAATTTTAAATAGTTGGTTAACTGCATTATTAAACGATCTGTGGCCTCTGTTATTATACGGAATATAACAACAATGTTACTAAAGAATGTAGTCATATGTAAGACCTCAGATTTGCATTATAAGTACGGTATCAAATTAGTACACCTAATACTAACAATGATCCTGAATGGGATAAAGAGACTAAACAACTAAATTCTGATGGTTTAATGATTACAAATTAGATGACGATTACACATAAATTACTACAGGAATAGGAATAATAAATGGGGTAGAAATTAAAATCAGATGGTAAACCAATAGCTTGTCCAACACTTTGAATTATGACCATCCACAGCCCATTACGAGCGATTACCATTTTTTGCGTCTTTCAGTTCCCCTATGGTTTCAATTCAAACTAACTCAAAGTGCTTTCCTTTCCTTTAGTACTTAATTTGTTTCTATTATACTGAAATCTTAACTTAAAATAAGTTATCATTGAATATACATGTATTCTCAGAACTCTTTCTTACAGACTCCAAGCAAAAGGTGAAAAGTCAAGTATGGGAATTTTGACCAGAATTCAACTAAGTAGTAGTCTAAACTTCATATTAAAGAGAAGTTATGCAATCATAAAGAAAAGGATAATTACCCAGTTACCTTTTTTAAATAATAAACTATTGTGGAATGAAAATGGCAACCGCTGACAGGTTTGGTAGTGAGAATTTATAGGAAGGCGATTTAGGGATTGGAATAACTTACCAAGGGAGATGTTCAATAAATTTCCAATGTCATTGAAATCATTTAAGAAAAGGCTAGGAAAACAACAGATAGGGAATCTGCCACCTGGGCGACTGCCCTAAATGCAGATCAGGATTGATTGATTGATTGATTGATTGATTGATTGATTGATTGATTGATTGATTGATTGATTGATTGATTGATTGATTGATTTACGAAGGCAGGATTATATTAAGAATATAAAATTACTACAGGAGGTTAAAATGTACCGGTACATTAGGTATTAAAATAAATATTACAGAAGGAATGACTTTATTTAAATTTATTTATGTAGGTAGGGGAACGATGTTGCTTCACAAAGCGAGATAATTCTTGGATAATTGACCTTCAAAAAGTATATTGTGAAGTAATAATATAAGACAAGAAAATTCACGAATATTTATATATGTATCTGAGTAAACTCAGTGATAGTCACTGTGAGAGATATTACATTCATCACTGTCCAAAACAACGAAGTTCTTCATGGACTAGAGCAAAGAGAAATAAATAATTTTATACATAGCTGTGTGCTTTTCCTTAATACATAATTGAAGATTAAACTAAACGTTAATGCAAGGGAGAATAAATACTAGCATGGAAACAGTACTAACCTTTATTCCAACCTATCGCCAAACTTTGTATCTTCATAGATCAGAATGAACACTGTTACCAACTGGAATGAAACATATCGTTTAATTGGGCAAGTTCCTGAAGTGAATCTGTTATGAAATGAAAGATCTAATGTTGGTGATGTTATACCAGGAAGAATTAAATAACAACTCAACACTAGCTAAACTCAGGTGACGGTGTCCAATGCCCTGTGCGTTATTTCGAGGTTCTAGTGGAAGTTTCAACGTGGTGTAAAAGTCATTCGATCCTTTAACAGTGGACGTATTGGTAATCACACTAGCTTACTCTAGGCGTGGGAGTGTCCAGGGGAGCAACAGTTTTGCTGTATACCGGCGCTTGAAACAATTATTTCTGTATTACGGGAGATGCGTGGAGATGTAATCCATTCGCCACTGCCTCCAACACCTCTAATTGTTTTAGTACGAATGAACCAGAGAACACTGGTGCTGTGACTGTTCGTGATTAAAGAAAAACCACGCAACAATAAGGAGTTGTTAGAATCTCATAAAAGAAGGTAAGGTGATATACGTAAGTGATTACAGAATTACAGCAAAAAAGAAACGTTCCCCGTTGCAGACAGCTAAGTTTTTCTTCTTCTTCTTCTTCTTCTTCTTCTTCTTCTTCTCCTTGAAAGGTGTGGTTGGACTCATGTGTTATCGTCCAGTCATGAAGACAGCTAAGTTAATGATCATTAATATGTCTTTCAATAAAGGAAACTCAATATTACATCAAGGAGAACCGCAACTCTACGTCCAAGGAACTTAACTTGTAGCCGCAGCATCTTCGGCGACCAAGGCTACGGTAACAACTAATGTGACGGCACTTCTGTCACGTATTTAGTTACGTTACGTTACACAAATGTTCGGATGACCCCCCAGCCATAAGGCATATTCATCTGAAAAGATGGTTTATGGGGAAAAACTGAACTCTTAAATGGAAAATTTAATATCCTCTGGGTCCTCTTGTTGCAAACGGGCAGGGAGAAAGGACACGTACATGT
This sequence comes from Anabrus simplex, assembly GCF_040414725.1. Classification (NCBI taxonomy): domain Eukaryota; kingdom Metazoa; phylum Arthropoda; class Insecta; order Orthoptera; family Tettigoniidae; genus Anabrus; species Anabrus simplex. The sequence goes on from NC_090272.1 coordinate 231,097,657, forward strand.
TTACTATGGTATCCTGCGGCATATCTGTCCTTATTTGCAGCTACAGATCCTCTAGATCGTGTAAGCTTCCCGGGTGCAAAAGTTGGCACTTCTAGCGATGCCAGACATGTTCGATGGGCGAAAAATCTGGCGATCATGCAGGCCAGGGGAAGGCAAAATTAAGGGACTCGCCATGAGGCTTCCAGATAGGATCATGACAGTCGTCAATGCAAAATGATACGCTAGATTCGTCACTAAAGACAACCCAGTTCTAGTCCATAACAGTCCAGATTGTCGTTCACGACACCATCCTACACGGAGACAACAGAGGTGGGTGTGGATTGTGGAATACGTTACTTCTGGATTACCAGTCAAGCGCATGGAAATGGTTCGGGAAGACATAGGGGTCTGTAACGATGGTGCTACATGTGCCTTGCCTAACAGTTGGGTCTCCTGATGCTTGTCGGAGGTGATGGTGGTGATTATTGTTTTAAGAGGAGGTACAACTAGGCAACCATTCTCTATATAACAATAATCAGAGAGAAAAAATGGAAGGGGTCCGACACTTCAAAAAATGACGGTATCGGTCAAAAGAAGACAAGGGCCTCGAAGGGTGTGAAAATGAAAGACTTCCTAGGCATCAAGTGCTCTAATACCGTCCGGGTCGGAAACGAACAAGAGTTGACCAAAGGAGGTCGGATAGGATAGCTGAAGTGAGGAGCCTAGCATCAATCAATCAATCAATACTGATCTGCATTTAGGGCAGTCGCCCAAGTGGCAGATTCCCTATTTTCCATATTAGCATATTAGCATAAGTAAGTGGAAGCAATGCCAGTACTCAGCTAGGAGCACTGTGGTTGTCAACCCACGCTCCAAAGTTCAGAGCCCCTGGGTCCCCTGTTAGTCGCCTCTTACGACAAGCAGGGGATATCTACCGCCCCCACCCACAGGGGAATGATGCTTGTCGGGCGATCCTCTTTCCTGGCAGTCAATTGAGCTCAGTTGCTGTGCATTCGTGTCCTCACGCATCTGCTGGTCTCAAGACGTGCCCAGTATCAGATCAGAACGGCGTAGGTGACGGGCAATACATCAATACGGCCATCTAGTTTCGCGCTTTCCCTTCAGAAACAAAAGTAACTGGAAACAATATCTTCAATTGCGTTGTAGAGGTGTGTCGAGCGATAGTCAACGAGCTTTCCACAACCTGAAATAGGTTCCTTTATGTAGCCACAATTCTCAACGATGCCGGGATGTCCCGGTACCTGTGAGGAATTCTAGCCCGTCGACCCAATTAGGACCCCGGGTGCTAGTGCTTAATAGTATTCTAGCTAGAGACTGCATTACTGTTGGTAGTTACTTTAGAATCGCAAAGACAAGGATATGGCCTGCACCCCTTAAGGGGATGGTTTACAGAAGAATATCCTTTATCTCCGATATCGAAGACCTGCGGTGTCGTAATTATCTGTTTTCCTGATCAGTGGACTTTTGGTCTCAGTGAGCGCGACATATAATTTAGTAGCAGTTCTACGTATTCTGCAATGAATGGGATCGAGCTGATACTGTTCATGCAGGTCATCACTCTGCACCTTTCCAACATTGGCACACTTCCCTGGCCTGCATGATCGCCAGATTCGTCGCCCTTCGAACATATCTGGCATCGCTTGAAGTGGCAACTTTTGCACCCTGGGAAATTATACGATCTAGAGTACCATTTGCAGCAAATAAGGACAGATGTGGCGCAGGATACCATAGTACACATGTATGTGTCCTTGCCTGTTTTTATCACATCTTGAAACCAAGCTAGAGGATGACCCCGACGACAGTAAATTTTCCATTCAAGTTTTCAGTTTTACACCATAAACCATCTCTTTGTGCTGTAATTCTATGATCACTTACTTACGTCACCTTATCTTGTTTTATGCTATTCCGACAAGTATTCTATTCGGTTCGTTACGACCCCTGAGGATCACGAGTGACTTGTTCGGCACGTCTTCCTTCTTCCCAATACCTCTTCATCCTCTCATTCCTCCTCTTTCTCTCTGTATCCGTGATCTGAATATGAATCCTGGTGTCCGTCCATCTGTGACCTTCCACAAGCTTTCTGTATTTGGACCTATCCTGTACTGTCATCAGTGGATATTTTTCCTTTATGTCAATAGTCTCCCAATCTTCTCTGACATCCTTCATCCACTTATTTCCAGTTAAGCAGGTTGCATTCCATATCTTCTTCGTCAGCCTACTGTCATCCATCCTCATGAGATGAGATGAGTCTTCTCTTTCTTATCACACTCGAGATTGGTTCTATACTCTCATATAGTTCCTGCCTTGATCTGTGTACCCAGATTTCACCTTTGGTGCCCCATGTATGTCTCAAGATTCTTCTTTCCTCCTTCTCCAGTTGTATGCATGCTCTCTTGCCCATTGTCAGCGTCTCAGTTGCATGTAATGCAGCATTCCTGATGGCCATCATGTAGTGTCGCAGTATGGCGTGATTTTTTCTGTTTTTGACAGCATCATTGTTCTCTGGCTGAAGCTCAATTTTCGAACTAAAAAATTCAGACGTGTTGGAGGCAGTGGCGAGCGGAATACAGTACATCTCCATACATCTCTGGAAATAAGAAAATAACTGTTCCAAGAGTTGGTGCACAGCAACTCTTCTACTCCCTTTAACTTCGATTATTGGTTCTATCCACGGTAACATAATGTGAGTTCCAGAAGTTATCTACAGAGAATCTGGAGCTCGACTTGTTTTTATTTTGGACCATTTAGTGAAAAATTACAAAATTAACTCAGCAAACATAATGTCAAAAGAATAGAAAACAATTTGAATACATGGGTAGATTTGATGAAATATTCTACACATAGATTAACAGTGCGCGGGGTTCAGTACCAAAATTTAGTATGATATACTCAAAAATGAGTTTACCCATGCTTTGCAATAGGAAGCATTCTAATTCATATCATGAAATATACTGTACTAATCAATCATTTCAATTTGTATTACTCTGTCGTGTTAATGTGAAACCTTCACTAATCTTTAATTGTAGAGATACATTTGTATTATTATTATTATTATTATTATTATTATTATTATTATTATTATTTCGACTGTATATCCGGCTCCCCGACTGCGCACTGTTCTTCGGATCAGAGCGGTCCGGGTTTGATTACCGGCCTGGATGGGAATTTTAAATGTTTATGATTAATTCTTCTGGCTCGCGGACTAGGTTTTTGTGTTCGTCCTACGCTTCTCTTTATCTTCATTGAACACACCACACTATGAATCATCACAGAAAGCAAGCAATAGTTAATATATTCCTCCACGTATGGTTAGTGCAAGGAAGGGTATCCGAACGTAAAACTGAACCAAGGCCACACAAATTACCGACAGAAACAAATTTATGGGCCACGAAGAAGAAGAAGAAGAAGAAGAAGAAGAGTTACTTCTTTTGTTTCATCTACCTCAAATGCAATGTTAGAGAAATTGCACATTTTATATTTTGAAGCATTTTCTCTGCGTCCCAGTTCTGAATCCTTGTGCTCAAGCCCTTTTTAAGGCCAAGCAGTTTATAAAATAAATTTTCTCTATTTATTTATTTATTTATTTATTCATTTTCGGTCACTGCACATTGTCAGTTGACAAGAAATATAAATAACGAAATAACTAATATACTTAACAATGTCCACTAAATTCTTCTTCTTCTTCTTCTTCTTCTTCTTCTTCTTCTTGCGTTCCGGCCGTCTAAGGACCACGTTACAATTTCAATTGTTCCTCCTTAGTTGTTCTTTCCTTTTCTTCCAGTATTCTTTCATTGTTTCACTATGTTTCTTTTTCCTGTCTTCAGTCCACTTTGTGCCTGTTTTCTTTTCCTTCCTCCCTTGGAATGCTTCCATTTGTAAGACTTTCTTCCTAAAAATCTTTCTTTCCAATAATTCTTCTACTCGTATGTTGTTCCTTTCCAGGTCTTTCTTGACTTCTTGAATCCAGGTGGTAGTTGATTTCTTTTCCCAAAGGTACTTGAAGATTCGTTTAGTTAGTCTATTGTCATCCATTCTGTAAATGTGTCCAAGAATTATTATTATTATTATTATTATTATTATTATTATTATTATTATTATTATAGAAAAGGCATTCGATAATGTTGATTGGAACAAGCTATTTATGATTCTGAGGATGATAGGGATCAGATACCGAGAACGAAGAATTATCTACAACCTTATAAAAATCAGTCTGCAGTGATAAGAATCGAGGGCTTTGAAAAAAGAAGCAGCAATCCAGAAAGGAGTGAGGCAAGGCTGCAGTTTTTCCCCTCTCTTTTCAATGTTTACATAGAACAGGCAGTAAAGGAAATCAAAGAGAAATTTGGAAAGGGAATCACAGTCCAAGGAGAGGAAATCAAAACCTTGAGATTTGCCGATGATATTGTTATTTTATCTGAGAGTGCAGGAGATCTCGAGAAGTTGCTGAATGGTATGGATGAAGTCTTGGGTAAGGAGTACAAGATGAAAATAAATAAGTCCAAAACAAAAGTAATGGAGTGCAGTCGAACGAAGGCAGGTGATGTAGGAAATATTAGATTAGGAAACGAAGTCTTAAAGGAAGTAGATGAATATTGTTACTTGGGTAGTAAAGTAACTAACGATGGCAGAAGTAAGGAGGACATAAAATGTAGACTAGCACAAGCAAGGAAGAGCTTTCTTAAGAAAAGAAATTTGCTCACTTCAAACATTGATATCGGAATTAGAAAGATGTTTTTGAAAACTTTTGTGTGGAGCGTGGCATTGTATGGAAGTGAAACATGGACGATAACTAGCTCAGAAAGAAAGAGAATAGAAGCTTTTGAAATGTGGTGTTACAGAAGAATGCTGAAGGTGAGATGGATAGATCGAATCACGAATGAAGAGATACTGAATCGAATTGGTGAGAGGAGATCGATTTGGCTAAATTTGACGAGAAGAAGAGATAGAATGATAGGACACATCTTAAGACACCCAGGACTTGTTCAGTTGGTTTTTGAAGGAAGTGTAGGTGGTAAGAACGGTAGGGGTAGACCAAGATATGAATATGACAAACAGATTAGAGCAGATGTAGGATGCAATAGTTACGTAGAAATGAAAAGGTTAGCACAGGATAGGATGGCATGGAGGGCTGCATCAAACCAGTCTATGGACTGATGACTCAAACACACATTATTATTATTATAGAACGTTCTGGTCATCGAGACTTGCATACGAACTAAGCGGGAAAGCAATGCAGCTGCAACTTTCACTACCATCCACGCCGACGTACAAAGAGGTAGTCCTCTAACAACAGAAGAAAACGAAAGTCATTTGGATCGGTTCATATAACGAACGCTATGACCAGAAAATGCTGGAAAGAAGATAAAATGGCACTTACTCAGTAGATTTGCCGTACAGAACGCTTCCACGAACTATGTGAGGACTGTGAGTTCTCAGTGCGGGAAGACGTGCACTAGATATTATGTCACTGAATGTAAAAAGCGATGTGTGTCGCTAACACGAAATTGCATTCACAAGACCTAAGCACATAATGCGAACAACACTAATGTCACACGCCATTGGCTGCAAGCAAGTCGTTGTTAAGTGTTAAACACTTATCTGCCCTAATTTAATATTCAAGTCAAACAAATGCAGCATTTACCGTAATTTATTTTTAAGAATACATGAAAAATAATTGTTCATTAGTTTTACAATATTCTACTCTCGTAAGTTAAGAATTAATAATTTATCTATAACAACAAAAAGAAGTGTCTTTGTGCCTGTGCACGTTGCCCAGCCAAAGCTACGCCACGCATGATCTGAAATTTTTAACATAGGTAGATGGAAGGAAGTCCAAATCCACCTCGAAGCCGGATTTTTAATTTCTGCGTTCTTTGGAGTGTTATGAACGAGAAACCAGCGGATATGACAGCCCAACATGCTATCAGTGTTGCTAGGCAACGTATATAAGATATGTAATACAAGTCAAGGAGCCATATTCAATCCGTTATATCCGGAAGTGTTCGTCTGTGTGTACGTGTGCTATGTCTATCCAATTGGACGGCACGCAGAGATCTGAAACTTTTACCATAGCCGAATTCTTAGATGATTCTTTATGCAGGTAAAGTCTTGGGTTCATTAATTATTTACATTAGTTTTTAACGTTTATTTATTTATTTATTTCATACTTTCCCGATATTCATTTCACTCAAAGATACAGATAATAGCTGGCTTTTAGTCCGTATTTCATATCCTCCGTCTTCGTACTATGAATTATTTCAATCAAGCTATTTGAATTTTGAAGACTGGAACATATAACATGATTTGGAACTCTTCAGCTGATCACAGAAATGAGGTAAATAATATCACGACTTGATCCTCATGGCAGTGAAATATGATTTTTTCCTTCAACCAACCCTTTAAGTTGAATTCAATTAAGGCTAAACCCCAGGCTTAGTGTAATAGGGACGGAACAATAGAAGACCACCTGTGGCTCTGATGCTATGTGAGCCTGAAATAAAGTTCTAAATCAGTTCCTACATTGTGTTGAGTAGATGTTTATATGATGCTCAATAAAAAAAAAATTATTTCCATAAGGGTGTAACGTGGTTCAGAATTCTTGATTATAACCGTAATTTGAAATAAATGTCCTTGGGTTAAAATAAAAAAGTAAATTTCAGCGTCATTTTATGGAAGGTTATAATATATACATCTTACAATGAGGAAGACATTAATATAAGAGGTTAAATGTCAAGTTTAGGACTTAGATCAAGTACGGGAAACTTCTTTTCTAGCCATAATACATTTATATTTGAATGAATCAATTTATAAGATTCAACCTTCATCGTAAACAGCTGTGGTTGCTCAATCACTACAGATTCAAACCAATCTTGTAACTCCTAGCCGTTTCAGACTACTATTAAACAGAAAACCATCAGCAGATTTCTTCTAAGGTCAATGGTTTTGCTGCGGTGTAGTGCGTTAAGGAATTGTAGCGACTTATTCTGACATCCCCTGTCACATCATATTGCATATGGTATTAGTTATAGCGGCTGCATACCCGTGGTGATAAAGCAGTGCCTGGTCAACTCGGAAGGACATGGGTTCATTTTCTCGTAATGTAGTTGAAATCTTCGAGAAACTATATGTCTACTTCTGAAGAGGCACAGGGCCCCGAGGTTCAACTAACCTACACCAAAGATGAGTACCGTGGTAATTCCTGGGAGCAAAGGGCTTTGAAATATTCCAGTTCGTGCCAAGGCTATAGATTTTACCTTTAAGTACTGGCTTTCATGGTCTGTATAGAGGTGGTTTTGCTTTGCTTTTTACGTGCCACTACATAGTAGAATACAGATAATACAACGTCTGTCTAAGACACACATCTCCTAGGTACAGTAGATTACTCTCTGAAAGTTCAATAGCAGTATAAGAATCTTCCATTGATGAGAATATATTCATGTCTCCTATCCAAATCATCATAACCATATTTTATATACCATGTTCTCTTGCAGATTAATTAGAATATACACTACCGGATAAAAAATACCTGAAGATATCTCCTTTAAGATATAACCCATACCTAGATGTTACTCTAACTGTACTTATTGGTATATATGAGACGGGGTTGAACTTGTGGTGCCGTGCTAAGGAATAACTGCAGAATGACTCGATGCGAAGAGCTCAGTAGCTTAAAGCGTAGACTTATTATTCCTTTGCACATAGATGATAAATATGCAAGTGACATTTCAACAATTGGGCTTAGCGAGGTTCACTGATGAGGATGATATTTCGAAGACGGAACGTAAAGTCACAACCACAGGAAAACCATGCTATTTTCATAGCAATGACCAGACTTCAAGTGAAGGAATTATCTACAGACTAAGCGCCCAGCCTGGAACGCGTGAGTGTGCATCGAGAATTAGGAGAAATGAGGTTAATTGGTCGACCATAATATGCACATGAACCAAGTAATTATCTAGGGAAAGGCAATCACCTCTTTAAGTATTGAAACGAATGAGGCCACTGCTCACTGGACTAAATGGATCACTCTGTAGCATGAAAGAGTTCGAAAATCGAGTGCGGGTGTAGCGAATACCAGAAGAGCGATGCTACCAGCACGTGTAGTGCTCACAATTAAATTTGGTGGAAGATCCATTTAAAACAGTGATCCTCAAAGGTTCGAAGACGTAATAAAAACTGAAAAAGTAACAATTTTCGGTCAGTAGTTGCATTATTGTGGGAAATTTGGGTTTGTTTACCTTTGTACAAATGTTCCATACCGAAATGAATCATAGACAAACATGCAGGAAGAAATGTCTTCCTTTTCTTACTTTAATGTTGACTAGCGCCGAATATTCCTGTTAGAACAGGTAAGTTGTAGAAAACTGAAGTAATATGAGTGATTGACATGTTTCTCGAGCATTCTGCTCTTTTCACTAGGGCTCGTGATATATCGGGACTGCTCTCCAGAATCTGAAATCTTTTCAAAGCAGGCTGGATGTGCCGCAATGTTCCATACGTGAATCAGTGTGTTGCGAACAAGAAATTTGATAACCCGTAAATTGGGGTAAAGGGGTGTTTTTCACGGAATGGCTTGTGTCTCTCGTAACACTGTATGTTGACGAGGACATATTTTCACCAGGCTGGTACTGTCTGCAGCAGGGACGAGCAAACGTACAATACTGTGTGAGTGCAGTGCTCCAGATCCCTTCTCTAACAGCTGTAGCTGAACATGGATAAGTTTCATAATCTTGTGTGTACGTGTCGAGACTTCGGGTCACCGTTGTTTAAAATGGAATGGGAGTTGCAGTTTTCCTTCATACAAAAAGGCTATTTCAAATATTCGTTTTGTGATCGCATACTCACTGGTCAGATGAAGCATGGTTCCATGAATGTATACAGTATACTGTATGTAGCTACTGATTACTGAACCATTAAACAAGCGAAATCTGAAATGTTACACGGACATTGGTAAGAGAAAGAACACAACTACGAACACAAAGCCTTGTGAGATAACAAGTCCCTAAACACACCTGGAAAGTAAGCAGCTTACTTTGGCAGCCAGTGTTTAAATAATAATCTTCTCAGACTCGTTGGACGTCCACTACCTATGGCTAATAGATCGACTACCAAGTCCTCAAAATAACTCTTTGTGCGAGTGGGACACATCACGCTTGTTTGACCTCTCACAAGTAGATCCGTATTTCTTCCTCAAACAACATTGTCGATTTGGTTTCTTGAAACATAGCAGTAGAATATGTATCAGATTAAGGTCAGGAATCTGCACACTAAAGCATCTCTTCTATTCTATACTCTCTGCCCCTGAAGTGACTACAGTGCAGTATTGTGGTCAGTAGCGATACTACTGGTACAGAAACATACCGGTATGTGTGAGGTGGTCCACCACTGAATTTCATTTCAGTATTATCATTCAAATTTGAATATGATTTACATTATAGTTCAATCAAATATTGTAAAGAAACCTTTTTCAGTCTGAGAATGTTGTTATGGTTGCATTTTTCGTGAATGAGAATATGTACTGTGTTACAATTTAATATGAATTACAAGGAATAATTCTTTAAGAAAATACATCTCTTTGTGCTGTGATTTATAAAAACACATTATTGGATTGCATCATTATATATCATCACAGAGATGCTGAGCCATATCCACGAGGTCTCTGGAATATTATTTCTATTTCTCTCATGTTGACCTATATTTTAGATTGAATTTTAATTACAAATATATTCATGACCTGTTGATACCTTTCACATGTTCATATATCTTATCACAGGGAGAAAATTATTGGTTTCTGAATGTGTTGTAAAGGGTTACAACGTGCAAAAGGTTTTAAAGTTATACGGTCTCCTTTAAAGTGTAAATGAAGTCATTCATTATATTATAAAAAAGAATTTTCATGTCTAAAACTAATATTCTGATAATTTGATGAACAAAGTTCTTAATTCTCTTAGCTACCAGCGAAATAACTTCTCAAATAAGAAGTTTGTTATTTTAAGTATAAATAACGCAGACAGCTGAAAAAGTTTGCAATAGTTTTAAACTCTTTCATATTGGAAATAACAGTTCTACGAAGTCGTGAACTTCTTCCTGTTAAGAGCCGTATGCTTCCTTTGTGTACATCTATACTTATTGTTTTGTTTTTCGCTAAATTTCTTATACAGTGGAGCGTCGATCATCTGAACTGAGACTGGATACAGTTTGTATTTTCAATCTGTAGAACCTTAATAGAAGCGTTTAATACAGCTGTGCAGAAATACAAGTGCATTGCTGATATATTCTTCATCGAAAATAATAATGTACGTTTTCTACAGTGTTTCGGAACTCCGAATTTTTCCAGCGAAATTTATCATCCTTTTAAACACCTTTTTAAATCAAAATTCAAAATACACTGACTGACAGAGCAAATGCAACACCAAGGAGGAGTGGTCAGAACTTTATGCCAATTGCAGGGTAGACTGACGTCACTGAGGTATGCTCATGATGTGAAATGCGCCGCTGTGCTGCGCACGTAGCGAACGATAAATGGGACACGGCGTTGGCGAATGGCCCACTTCGTACCGTGATTTCTCAGCCGACAGTCATTGTAGAACGTGTTGTCGTGTGCCACAGGACACGTGTATAGCTAAGAATGCCAGGCCGCCGTCAACGCAGGCATTTCCAGCAGATAGACGACTTTACGAGAGGTATGGTGATCGGGCTGAGAAGGGCAGGTTGGTCGCTTCGTCAAATCGCAGCCGATACCCATAGGGATGTGTCCACGGTGCAGCGCCTGTGGCGAAGATGGTGGGCGCAGGGACATGTGGCACGTGCGAGGGGTCCAGGCGCAGCCCGAGTGACGTCAGCACGCGAGGATCGGCGCATCCGCCGCCAAGTGGTGGCAGCCCCGCACGCCACGTCAACCGCCATTCTTCAGCATGTGCAAGACACCCTGGCTGTTCCAATATCGACTAGAACAATTTCCCGTCGATTGGTTGAAGAAGGCCTGCACTCCCGGCGTCCGCTCAGAAGACTACCATTGACTCCACAGCATAGACGTGCACGCCTGGCATGGTGCCGGGCTAGAGCGACTTGGATGAGGGAATGGCGGAACGTCGTGTTCTCCGATGAGTCATGCTTCTGTTCTGTCAGTGATAGTCACCGCAGACGAGTGTGGCGTCGGCGTGGAGAAAGGTCAAATCCGGCAGTAACTGTGGAGCGCCCTACCGCTAGACAACGCGGCATCATGATTTGGGGCGCTATTGCGTATGATTCCACGTCACCTCTAGTGCGTATTCAAGGCACGTTAAATGCCCACCGCTACGTGCAGCATGTGCTGCGGCCGGTGGCACTCCCGTACCTTCAGGGGCTGCCCAATGCTCTGTTTCAGCAGGATAATGCCCGCCCACACACTGCTCGCATCTCCCAACAGGCTCTACGAGGTGTACAGATGCTTCCGTGGCCAGCGTACTCTCCGGATCTCTCACCAATCGAACACGTGTGGGATCTCATTGGACGCCGTTTGCAAACTCTGCCCCAGCCTCGTACGGACGACCAACTGTGGCAAATGGTTGACAGAGAATGGAGAACCATCCCTCAGGACACCATCCGCACTCTTATTGACTCTGTACCTCGACGTGTTTCTGCGTGCATCGCCGCTCGCGGTGGTCCTACATCCTACTGAGTCGATGCCGTGCGCATTGTGTAACCTGCATATCGGTTTGAAATAAACATCAATTATTCGTCCGTGCCGTCTCTGTTTTTTCCCCAACTTTCATCCCTTTCGAACCACTCCCCCTTGGTGTTGCATTGTCACTGTCAGTCAGTGTATCATTCCCTTATATTTGGTACCAGTTACAATTTCCTTCCCAACATGATATTTTTTAACTAAAGAAGCTGAAGAACTTTTCGAATCTCAATCTTTGTTTCAGTAGTGAAGTGTTTCTGATTCTTTTCCGAGGAGGCCGTAATTGGTCAACGTTTACAAAATCTATTCTGAGGCATCCACAAAATATCCCGCATCCTGTATATTCGAGACACTTTTTATTTAATGGGCAAGGGTGTTGAATTGACAAGTTTATAAGAAACCAGATATTGACGATATACAATGTAGGCGACTGAACTTACAAAGATATTATCTGGATATTTTAAATACCCTCAGAATTGCCATCTTCTGAGAACAAAAACCTCTTTTTCGAATAGTTCGCTTTCGGATTATCTACACTCTTATATATATTTAAAAAATTTACATATGTTTGTTGATCTGGATAAGTCTACTCAGCATAGTGTGTTCAAGGGAGCAACGATCTTGCCTTACTCTATAAGGACGATTATATCATAGAACAGCTTATGGACATGATAAAGTCCATACGTAAGACAATCTGTCTTAACAGATGAACAACGAAATGCGTCACCTCCATAACGGTGATGATGAAGTAGTTGTAGTAGGGAAGGTTAAATCATATACTTTATAGATCAGTCCAACAACACCGAGATAGCTCAGAAGTCTTCTAAAATAAGCACCCATCGTATGTGGTGTACGAAGAGAGATGAAAGCACATTCTGTCAAGCGGGAACACATTGCAAAAGAAAGAGAAAGAGAAGCATGATCCATGCAGAAGTTACGTGAATACGACCATCAGAGAAAAGGGGTGCTTATTTTACTGAAGACATGCAGGACTTGTGGAAGGCCATCATTTCATTTCTATAATACAAAGGTAAGGGGAAAGTAAGGGAGATTTAGACAAACACACTTTACAAAACTTAAGTTTTTATAATATTAGTGTAAATTCCTGCTAAATGGAAAATCCTCTTTGAAAATAGAAATTATTCACACAGTTCAAAATTGGACAAGCTATTGTAATACCTTACACAGTGGTGAAAATATTATTTAAATATATTTTGTATAGGTTGAGGATTGCTCAACTTTTAAAATATGTATTTTTAATAAAGACTAACTTCAATTAATGAAATAATTCAAAAACAAAAGCCGAAATTTTCGTATGTTAAAAAACGTTCTAGAGCATGTTTTTGCCCTATCACTATAGCTTAAAAAGTACTGACAGTGATATTAGACTTTTCTATTATTTTATAGCTACAGTGACGTCAGAATAAAGATTACATAGAACGTGCACTTCAACACAAGCCACAGAGAAGGAAGTACTAAGAGATATATCGACATAACGAGGACAGAAGCCATGCATGTGATCATCAACAGTGGATACAAATGGGTGCTTATTTTAATACCTGGGGAGTCGGGAGTCATGAGAACAATAGAAATATTCCTCATCGTCATCTCGTTGAATGGGTAACACGTATTGCTTTCCAGTTTACTAATATAGCATTGTAATAACGATAAATCATACTGAATGATATAATCTTGAAATTTTCACGCTTTTTTGCAATTGCTACATATTTCTTCTTTTAGTGCAATTCACCTAATTGGTAAATGGTGTGATTAAAGCACAATTGAATCTCTGACACCGAAAGAAGTAATATATACCAAAATATTTAAACTGCGATAACAGTGAAAAAGCTGTCCTATTATTAATATTACATCATAACTGATTACAAGGTTAGCATAAATATTCCATATTGGGCTCTTTATTAAGGAAAAGTCGTTTCTTCCTAACAATATTAAATGTAACGAGCTTAAATGAAATCCTATCAATCAAAAGCAAGAACATGCCAAATGCCCTTGTATCCTTGGTAAAAAAAAAAAAGGAATTTTGTACATAATGCAGATTTCACTTTGCAGAAAAATTATTTTCCATGCTTCTTTGCAACGTCACTCATAAAATACCCTGTACTGTTGACCTGGAGAGGGCACAATGGATAACATGTTATTTATTTTCTCTTTGGTTTGTTCCTCTATCCAACATTTACTGATAATTCCAAATTGTTCGAATCACCCTACTGTACAAGAATCAACACTTTCATTTCCTGCCAGTTTGTTAGTTTGCTATGGTTGTACACTAACTGGACAATATGAAGTAAACAAACAGCTTTACATATGTGTTGAGATTCACTATTAAAATAAATCTGCTTTCATTTCTTGCAATACTTTCGACAGACTGCAAAACTTCAAGGTCATACAGGCTATAACAAGTTATAGCCAAACTTTTAGGACATATTCCCCAGACGTAGAAGAAGAATACAGATATGTTATATGGACATGGGTCCAGAAATGCTTTATTTGCAAGTTAGAACTCCTTTTCCACAACTTTACACAGTACATCGATCATGGGAAAGACACACGAACACAACGTACCAGCATACCACAGGAAATGTTCACTCGTGTTGACGAACAGCGTTATGCTAATTCAAAGTCAGTCTGTCAGCGTCATTTCAGTTCTCAATATATATGGCTTTTGCATGCACCAATTATTTTTGTAACACGATTTGGCTTTTCGATATTCATTGTTTGTTATTGGCTTCAACGAAGGATTATGCGTTGGATGATATAATAAAGTGCATATATTTTGTGTCAACTCGTACCGGTAATAGAACTGTGGCTGAAAATATAAACAAAGAGAGACAGCGTTCATATTGAATTTAATGGCCATGTTAAAAGCAATCTTCTCCATTTTCTAGGAATGTCAATTTAAGGCTCAAATCCTCGTATTTCTTACAATGCTCCCAATATGGGTTCGTCTGTGAAATTTAAACTGTGAAATAACTCGTTTAGAAATATCTCATGCAAATTTCATTTATTCATGCATTCATTCAATGGCGCCGTTTTATCTTAAGCCTGTAATTTCACTCAGATCCCTGTTTTTATCTTTTCTTGCCTATAGTAAATATCTTATTTTATTTTATTTAACTTTCTTTCTGTCACTGAAGATTGCTATATCACCACCAATAAAAAGAAGTGATAACTTGCTTGGTAAACTGGTTGATAAATTTGAATTTTCTGCATCCACAACTCTTATTCTTCATAAACAATATTAACGACTCCGCCACTTCTTGGCTTAATTGCTCAGAAATCGAAAATAACTTGAAGAAATGTAAAAAAGTATTTTGAATACTTGTACGGTTGCCGTTCATTAAGCCAAAGACAGAGAGGGACTTTCTATAATGCGCATTTCTTTTTGAAATATTCCGCTATCGGTTCACACATATTTCTCTTTTCATGACGAACTTCTTATGGCTATTTCAAACCTGATTTGTTTTTCTTGTCGATTGCTATGCTGTCCACACTTCTTGTACTCCCTTGGTCAGCAATGCAGTGGACATCCACAAATAACTTCATAATTCCTTTGTGAAAGAGAAGCTGCTATCTTGCTCTTAGTTCGATGGTGGCCATCGCGAGTTCATCGTGCTGATAAGAGGCTAGGACGTAAGCTAAAGTTTCCGCTTCGCTAC
This sequence comes from Anabrus simplex, assembly GCF_040414725.1. Classification (NCBI taxonomy): domain Eukaryota; kingdom Metazoa; phylum Arthropoda; class Insecta; order Orthoptera; family Tettigoniidae; genus Anabrus; species Anabrus simplex. The sequence continues at coordinate 231,112,996 of NC_090272.1, forward strand.
AGTGTCTGCATTGCGTTTCATCCAGGCTTCGACCATTGATCGTCTTAACGAAAGTGACATTGCCTTGTAGTTTAATTGCATCTTTTAATTCAGAACTGCTGATTTCTTGTTCTTGTTTCCAGCCAGCTGACTACCACATCACTCTGTATTTGAAGGAGCAAAACGAGAAACCTAACAATCCTGAGTTAGTCCGTCATATTTGTATTTTTGAACAACTATTATTTTCAAGTCTAACAAATGGTAAACTCTGTAGCAGTACCGTGTTCCAGATTTAGACACATTTCAAGCTTATTTCCGAATAAACGCTACACCGTATCTGCTAAAATACCTATTGTAAAACATTTGTAACAATTGAGTGGAGATTTTAAAAGTAGGAAGGATCAACATGTGTAATTCAAGGCGCGAAAATAGCGCCAAATATTCGTTTATAGGAAGAGAAATTAGGGATTGGAATGGTTTACCAAGGGAGATATTCGATAAATTCCTTACTTTTTGAAATCATTGAAGCAAAGAATAGGTACACAATAGGTAGAGAATCTGCCACCTGAGCGACATCACTATATTCATTGGCAAATGAAATGAATCTTAAATACATACAGTATATATTCTGAAGATATAATTGGGAGCCAAGTTTCTACGGAAGCATTGTAATATATATAGACACATGAAGTTTTCCTCTACCTACTCCGACAAACACAATTATTTGATCGTAAATTCAGGAACACGATTAAATTTATTCATATTTTAGTTGAAATATGGAATTTCTCTTTAGGACTTCTAGTCCGATATATTATCAATTAAGAACGTAAAGTGCCAGTCATTCTATTAACTAACCCGTTGTATACAAATGGAAATGTTTGTCCCAGTCCCATAAGTTGCAGCCATTCCATGAGTAGTGATACACATTACAGCAATACGCGGTTACCCATTCAGTGAAATCATTATTATACACTAAGCATACCATTAAAACCTGTGATCCTTAATTCATGACTTCATAAGCGATGATCAAAGTGTTATCTGGATGTATTTTAATCATATTAAACCACATTTCACGAGTGGAATCATTGAGCATGCAGCCGTACCTGAATCAAATTACAGGTCAACTATACCAGAGAAAGCAGAAGCGAAATCGTGCAGGCATCGCAGGAAGCAATTAAAATGAACCAAAACAGGAGTCCACGTTCGAACATTTTAAAGTTTTCATTGAAAATTTTTAACCATGACTACCAAAAGTGCTTATTTTCACTTTTGCAGTATTACGTTTGAAAATCAGCTTCACAAATTCCATTCTACAAAGGACTTTGCGGTAGTATAACCAGTACTGAAGTAATCACAAAATGTTATTTAAGAAGGAAGATAGTGCGTACAATTAAAGGATATTGGACCAACTCCTTTAATCACATTCATATTTGCCTAGATCTTAAAATACTTCAAACAATATTAATCGTTTAGAATATGTGCATTTTATAGTATTCCGAGATTTCAATATCGTACTGCATATTGTCATTTTATCGGTGTAGGCCTATATTAGTATTATCTATTGTCAACATGGCCCAAATAAATGTACAGGAAGGCACTAATTACTAGAGCTTCGATTATAATAAAAATTGAAAGTAAGCAAGCGTATTTAGATTTCCGTCAGCCTTGTATAGACAGAGTTATTCAATTCCCATGATGGCACAAGACATTAATGAAAGGTAAAATACAATGAATCTGCTATCGTTTAGTCATTCTAATCCATAATTTTTCTATTGCAATTCCTAATGAAATTTAGTCCTTGGATACCGCTTCCATATCCGATTCTGTCTGAGGCAAAGAATTTGGAAACGAAGTACCGATAGCATTGAGAGCAATAGAAAGCAACATTTTTTTACCGTAAGAGGGAAAAAATAAGACAAATGAAGACAAATAACGGACATTCCGTACGTAGTGATGTTAAAATTGTGGAATTCAAACATACTAAGCAAGAGTTGAAAGTCCAACAAGCCCTAGATTAATGATATTGGAAGTTTCAGTTTTAACGGCGTATAATAATTGTCCAACAATAATCATGTTGGTTTTAGAAATGTCCTATGCTTGAAGCATGGAATTTGCGTGAGTAACTGACATATCAAACATAATCAGTTCGGGCTAGCTGTAGTAAGCCGTAGTGATGAGATGCACGAAACATTTTTTGTGCTATTCTTGTCAGTGTTTTATTTATTGTAATGGTAAGGTACAGAAATAACGTGATTGCTAGCCCTGGATATTTTATGTTCGTTACATAAATATTTTAGGCTAGTACACCCTACAACGATTTACCGCAATAAAGTCTAAATGAAATATTATTAAACGAAGCAGGACGGGTAGGATTGATCTCACACAGAGAGAAACATACTGAGCAAAAATACAGGTATTATAAAGTTCACTAACAAGTCATAAATCGCAGATCACAGGTTAATTTCTATGTTAATAGGGTGAGTTACGAGAGCTCCATGAGCGTTCTTAGACAAGTGTGCTCTCTGAGGTGAAGTCATTGAACCATCCAAACGGCAATGTTCTGAACACTCTTACTCTTGTTTGTGTACGGGCAGACCGCAGAGTTGAACTTTGAGTCATAATTAGAAATTGTTTGCCTTCAATCCGTCCCCTATCATTAACCAGCGCACTGTAATCCGTGCAATGCAGCAAAACGAACAGCTGATTCCGGAGAAATATCGATATTGAATACAAATAATATTACATAGCCTAACGAAAAAAATGCCTTCTTGCATTACTTCAGCCTGCTCTGTGACTCATATGTGACGTTACCACACAATGCTGCTCTTCTGCTTTAGTTGTTCTCTATGGCCGTGAAGGAATTATCGAATATTATTACTGTTCATAACATTATTTATATTCCCATATAACGATTATTGAATAAATGAATCATTTAGAAAAGTCCTGTATGTTAGAGTTCTTTTCATATACCAAAGGAATATGAGACGACGGAATTTTGATACAACTGTTTAACCTGTTTTAATACTGTAAAATATTATAATGTTAAAATAGCGATAACTTCGCATTTTTTGTTTCTCCCTCTATGGCATCCAATCAATATATTTTCTTTGCTATATGTTACACTTTTTAATTTAATGCTAAGGAAGTGTATTAATAACACGACTACTGTTTTTTTAAATGAAACTTTCACGTGATATTCTCTCAGTTCATGCGATGTAATTGGTGAGAAACTTTCTGTTTCGAAAATACTTGCCGCCGATTCAAAAAGTCTCATGACTGATCACGGCTGAGAAGGCATCAGGTAATATCCAAAAAAAATCAAATGAATTTAAACATGTTTTCCATATTTAGAACAGTCGTAATCGGTCGTGGTTAAGTTCTGAAAGAGTGGAACAAATTCTTCGCAGAAAGGTATATTCTCCATGCAGTTTACCCCCTTCACATGGCAGAAACCTAAAAGAATACGATATCTAGTTGTAATTTAAATGTTTTACCAAGTTATTGATTAATTATCGGTAACTACGGTATTTACAATATTTTATTCCTTTATATTACACATTTATGCGCGAAACAGCTTAGATCTTTGAAACATGTGCGCGTCTCTAACCCTTAACCCGTTTCTCTAGGCTGTCGGGAAGTTTTCCACCAATCTTACCTTAAATGATTTTGTTTGGTCCTAGTTCAAACATATTTTTACAATGATCCTCTCTGGTAATTGTGTTGGACTTGAAGTTTCGTGAAGGTTAACTTAATAACTCTAAGATATAAATAGAAATTAAGCATATGAGATATGCCTCTCTTGAAATTTGCTCCCCGTCGATTCTACCATTCTGTATATCTGTATCACTGGCTCTTCTGACTATCATTTCCAGTAACTTCAATGATGTAAAATTGAACTGAATTCATTCACTCTCTTCCCAATAGGAACCCAGATCTTCCCATCTAAGTAACGCTCATGGACGCCTTGTGCTCCCTTGTTTATGAATGTTTGAACTAGAGAGATTCAATCTAAATCTCCATCTCACCTGACAAGAGATCAACGAAAGTACTAAGTTGTAAATGTTTAGAATATGTTACCAACATATATATTTTATGAACAATAGTGAGGCCATGTCCGTTTATTATGGGCCAATATCATGTTTCTTGATTCAGTACGTATTGATGATGAATGCAAAAGTATATTACAAGCTTTCCTAAGTTGTTAATAATAAAGTATGTGTTCCTTTGTCAAGAGAACCAATTGAAATATTAAAAGCACATCCTCAAGACAATCGATCTCACAGTTTACATGGTCTTATGTTCGTGGCATAAAAGACTGTAATCATCTTTGCAATTAAACATTCCAGGGCAAAACTGGTTAAGTTCACAAAGCTAGTTTTTATTTTGGATGTTCTGTTGGACTAGTTAGTAATATAGTAACGGGAAAATTGCATTCTAGTGAAACAAACTATAGTTTTATACGTGCTTTTATAATGGTCTACGCCAAAGGATACTGAAATAATTTAGGCCCATTATTAATATTCCTCATTTTCAAGATACTTGAAAATTAAATTAGTTTTCTTCAAAGGACTTTATTTTCACAGATGGTTAGTTTTAATTGATAACTTGAGCTGTTTGGTCATTCAACGCATGACTAATTTTAAAATAAATTTGGTGGGTGATCAATTAAATTGTAAAAACTCTCGTAAATGTATCAACATACAGTTATGTTGCATACCTTCATCTGAAATATGTCTGTCTCTTCCAGGTGCTTTGCATTTTTGTGTCTAATATTAAATCAACTAGTTGTATTCTGTCTTTTATCCCAGCTCCATATCAGTATTATAAACAATTGATGTGGTAGAACTTGAGCTATTTTTATACTGACTATTCAATAAATAAATTTCAATCTTTAACTGAAAACTTAATATAAAAATCTGATAACTTAGATTTATCCTGTTACGCCTCTGTGAAGTTACAATAATGGACGTGAAATCTATTATTATCTCCGTAGTTTCTCGTAGTTAAATACATATATTTTATGATATTAACCCATTTCAATATAGTCTATATAATAGAACCGAAAAAAATGAAGGCAAACAAATAAAATATTAAATTCTCTTTTTCTGGGAAAAGTAAAACGCGAACTTACCAAGTATTACTCCTGAACTCACTATTTGCTTTAGTTACAGGTTTCCAAGTCTTTGCTATAGTTCAGTTATTGTACAAAAGTTTTGGTCCACGATCAATTTAACTCAGATGTGTCAGTTGCCAGTACTTGATCTGTAGATTCTGCCCTAGTTGGATACGATCCAGCTCTAACCACAATGGCACGAAGACATTTAGTCTTGCAAAAAATTTACTCTAAATTTGAAATGTTAATTGCAAATGGCAGTAGACTTCCTATGTTTTATATTCAATCGATTTGGGATGTGAATTGACCAGCGTTTGATGGGAGAGTCTTTCTGCAGCTGATGCGCTTGTCACGTGCATTTACCAGTGGAATATTGCGTATATTAGTCTTTCACACAGAAACTCTTTACAAATCTCTTAAGACATGGTAACACAAGAGATGACAGTATCAAAACAATATATTTTGAACGGTAACAAAAAATAAATGATCTTGGATTATTAAGAATATGTCCTCAGGATCGAAACGGATCGCTTACACTTCCCCTTGATACTAGCACACAGAATGAAAAAAAGTATTACTAATCGACGTTTTGAACAATCAGTCGTGGGCTGTTATGACGAGCTGACACTCATAAACAAGGGAGCAATAGACACAGCCGTTTGTTCGACTTCCCTCAGGCGGACAGTTGTCTAGTGACGATCTTGGCTCGTGACTCACCGTGACTCCCCAGGGACCGCCGCCATGCTACCTTGGGGTTGAGGTCCGAACCCTGTTGCATGAGAGTGCCGATGGTGAACCAGAAGCTGTTGGCCAGGGAGAACTGGTTCTCGATGAGGTCGTTGTCCGTGTCGCAGGGGTGAGGATTGTGCCACTCGTACGGGGAGAAGCGCGCCACCACGAACATGGTGATGGAGACGAGCACATAGGCAGCCAGCACATACAACCAGATCTCCACAGCCAATGGGTTCATGAACGAGAACAGTCTGGTTGGCGCGCTAGTAGGAACCTGTTGGACACACTCAATGGTCAGAACACAGCACCAGGTCTCCACCTTCTGCCCTTCTGGAGCGTCGGAAGGAACCTGGTGGCCATACTGAGTTGTTAGTAAAATCACAAAGTGACTAAATACGCTAAATGATGTCCGTCTGAAATTAAAATAGAAGGAAGAATTCTAAAAAATCTGAATCATTTTCATTACCTGGAAACTTCCGCAGGCACATTTCGGATGAGGAATACGACAGGATAGGGCAGCTACAAGGCCCTTGATCTATTACATTTTATCAGGCTAATAATGCAATGAAGAGCTCAGTGAAGAAGTGGGAGGATGAACTACTGAATTGTCGGCGGAGAACGAAGGGGATACATTTTTGCCTATTTTTTTTTTTTTTTTTTGCTAAATTGACAAACATTTCCTACGACCATAATGATAAATTGTTGACGTATGGAAATTATCACTGAGTATACAGAAATTTGTTAACATAACTACATGAGATCTGTCTGGCGCAAATGAACCCAAATTCTCATTTTAAAGATCGCGTAAAATGGTCGGGATTTGACCCGTGGCCGCCTTAGGGAGAACCTAGTCAAGATGCCTCTCGGCTTCCCCACGCCCCACTTAATGAAAAACCTTCTCCATTACCGTTAACTTTAAGCAAATGGAACCTCAAAACTAATGCAAGGAAAACAAAAAATCATGACAATATGTAAATCCAAGGAAATGCGTATAACGCACATCAAAATTGGCCGTGATAAAACTGAACCAGTGAAACAGATTTGCTACCTAGGAACCCTGATCACGAGTGATGATCGGAAGTCACAAAAGAGCTTGCAATGGCAAAGAGAGGCTTCCAAGATAAAGAAACCTGCCGGCCAACAAACATATAGATATTCAAACTCGGAAGGACTTTGCAAAATCCTTTGTATGGAGCGTGTTTCAGTACAGTTCCAACAGCTGAACATTAGGAGAGCAGGAGCCTACTGAAATGTGGATCTGGAGAAGAATGCAGAGAGTAAGTTGGGCTGAAATGAAGCGCAATACCGAAGTCCGTAGGGAGATAGGAGGAAAACGGAGTCTGATAAATGAAACTGAAAAACGGAAAATAAAATATATTGGTCACATTCTGCGGCACGAGGAGTTCCTATGTAACATCACTGAAGGAAGAATTGCAGGGAAAAGAGGAAGAGGATGACCCAGAGTGTCTCACATCAAGAACCTGCTTCAGAGAATGCACTACAAGACCTACGTCGAGTTGAAAAGACTTGCTCAAGATAGACATCTATGGCTGCGGTGATACGGCCTAGCCTTCAGAATATGGTGCTTACCGTTAATCACTCGACTGAAAAATTTATATTCTCATAAGTAATAAAAATTATGCATAATGATGTAAAAGAGAAATAAAAGGAATGCGTAACGCGTGGCTGTCACCCAGCCTGAATGCTAGCTGGATCCTCAACAGGTTATAGAAATCTCAAGGTGTCACAGAAGACGTGTACTAGGGAAATGAGGATTGTGATAGTTTACAATTGCTTTATTGTCCAAACCATACACATCAGTCTGCTAAGCAAAGGTGTATTCCAGCTGACACAAGAAGCCACACTCACACACTTTCACCGAGAAAAACCGAATAAGAAATAGCATTTCTAGCATCGCTCATACCTCAGTCACTTTCATACTATCAAAGCCAAGGAGGCATAGCAGAATATATAATGCAATGTATAAACATATCTCACCAAATATCGATCCACGTACGGTACATTCGAATTAAAGAAATTAAAAAGAAATTAAAATGTACATGTAATTGTCTCCCTGAGTGTAAAAGCACGTAATCCCTACCTGCTATAGGGTCCATCCATCCATCATCTAAAGGCTAAACCTTGTCGCTGCAGCCACATACCACAGTCTTCAGTAGTCCTTTTCATCGTGACATAGGAAGCAAAACCCAGCTGAGTGATTATGTTCCTAAGGTATGAAAGACGCCGTCTTCCTCTCGACTTCTTCCCTAGGACCTTTCCTTCGAAGACATTCTGGAGAAAGGTGTCATGTCGTTGGACGTGTCCAAGAAATTTAGCTTTCCTCTGCTCTATTGAATAAAGGATATATTTTGTTTCTTGTTATAAATGGCTATTAAATCGTTCCCTGTTCATGAAATAGATGAGGTTTGACAATAAAAAGGGACATATCCAGTACTTGAGGATAGAATGCAATATATATTTACAATTGGCTTTACGTCTCACCAACCCAGATAGGTCTTATGGCGATGATGGGGCAGGAAATGGATAGGAGTGGGAAGGAAGCGGCCGTAGCCTGAATTGTAATATATTTTGATCTCGATTCTAAAACATACAATTTGCATTTCTATCAGAGGGGGATGAATCCGTTGGACAAGGAGAATTGGTTCACCAGACTTGAAATATTAGAGGAGTGGTACCTTGGGGTTGACGCCAGAACCCTGACGTAGCAGGGTCCCAGTCACGAACCAGAAGCTGTTGGACAGGGAAAACTGGTTCACCAGCATCTCTGCTCTACGCCATGGACGAGGGTTCTCCCATTCGTATGGAGTAAAGCGTGCCAGAGCAAACAGAGTGAAACAAGCGAGTAAGAAGGCTGCAACCACGAACAACCAGATGTCGAGAGCCAGAGGATCCATGAAGGTGAAGAACGTCGACTCCTTGTCCGTGGGCACCTAGAGACAACAGTGATATGTGATCAACTCTGATACAGTCACCACCATTTCTCTACTCCAAAGTTCCAGCCTTGTGAAGAGAATAGAGACCATGCTTTCAGTGCTGTCATGCAAAACAGTGAGAACGTAGAAAACTTCCCAGTATTCTACGAAATACTTCGATGCGCAGAACCTACCGGTACCTAAAAACACAAGGATTACACATTTCATTTAACAGCATGGATATGCTTACAGCGTAAATACTAGTTCAAAGCTCATTCTCCGGTTCCATTGCTAAATGGTTGGCGTATTGGACTTTAGTCGTCGGGGTTGTGGGTTCGATTCCCGGCCGAGTCGGAGATTCTAACCTCAACTGGTTAAGTCCGATGGCTCGAGAACTGGATGTCTGTGCCGTCTTCAGCATTATAACAATTCATCATAGATAGGGCCCATCTTAAACAGACGTGCAGGTCGCCTACAGGGCGTCCACTCGAAAGACCTACTCCAGGCCTCTTCGCAGGCCACACGTCATTATTATTAGTTCTTTTAAACGTGATGCAGCTAGAATATATACAACAGGGACTCAAAATCGATTAAGTATTCCAATAACCTACTTTTCACTCTGGTAACCAGTTTGTCTTTTAATGTAGGGCAAGTCTTTAATTACTTTTACATTTTCAGCACTGTGACAAGTTTGACACATTGCACAGTATTAATATTTTCATGGATTCTTTTATTCTCCTTCAAGTAATTTCAGAAATGTGATGTTGAACAGTTAACTGAATAAAGCATATAATTTTGTGGTAATAACACACTCTAGTCTGTTCTTATTTATAAATTGAATGTTACCTACTGGAAAGTTTTCTCATTTAAATAAAATGTAAATACTCACGGACTCTGCCTGTTAAGAATTATTTATCACGTCTGTAAACAAGAAATTTTTACTATTAATAGTACTTGATACTTACAGAAAGATTTGTTGAAATGCACACCTCAAAACGTTTTGTACCTCCTCAATTGCTGAGGTACTAAGTTGCTTACAGCCCAGCAGAGAGTATGGAAAACCGAATAATTTGTTTAAATTGAAGAGTACACACAATCGTATGGAAAAGCAGATGATTACCAGGTATTAGGCAAATTCTACAGTTATCAACGAACAAAACCTGACGCCACGATGCTATGTTTAAGTCAAGTTTTTTTCGTGTTCATCGAACACTTTTGTCACAGTGTTGGCGAGTGCGTGTAGGTCCTTCCCGAGAAACTCTACAATAAATAATGGCCTTACGGAGACTATTTCCGACTGTAAGTAGAAACAGACCTCCAAGCTGCCATCAGGAAGGGGGTCCGCAATCCGTTTGCCGAGTTTTCTTGGTTCCCTGGAGCCAATAGCAGCAAGTAATGGTCAGTAGCTTCTGTTACTGACCACGATCGATCATTGTGAGAAATCTTAAACATGCTGTGTTCTCATCGTAACAACGTCACCATGGCGAGCACCAATCTCCGTGCTGACTGAGTAACAATGTGCATTGTCGAGGTATACCAAACAGTCAGAACATCATGTGTCCGAGGATTCCAGTTATATAACACTCTTTCGGACTGTCCTGAGAACGCATGTCGTACTTACCAGTTCACTTAACAAGTGACGTTTCCCTGAGTTCCCATGCCTCTTATAATGAGATGACTGTCCAAGCGGACATTCTTTAGAAGAACCCAAAATACATCTGATGCAAAACTTTCTTTGAGGTGTATGACGTCCTTGATTACCCAAGGACAGTACAGCATCCTCCGTCTCATGGATATCTGTTGTCCAGCTGCGGGGCTAAATGGTTAGCACGCTGGTCTTTGGTCCAAGAGATCGCCAGTTCGATTCCCCGCCGGATCGGTCATTGTAACCTTAACTTAAGTGGAGGGGGCTGGGTACGTGTGACGTTTTCATCATTAAAATTCATCACAGGGCCGCACGCCATTATTATTATTATTATTATTATTATTATTATTATTATTATTATTATTATTATTATTATTATTATTATTATTATTATTATTATTATTATTATTATTATTAGGAAAAGAAGACTATCTTTTTATGGGTACATTCTGAGGATGAATGCAATAAGACTGGCACTGAGCATACTTAATCTGCCACAAAAGTGGAAGGCACAACCTTTATGGCTTAAGAAGGTTTTTTTTTGTTTTGTTTTCTTGCTATTGGCTTTACGTCGCACCGACACAGATAAGTCTTATGGCAACGATGGGACAGGAAAGAGCTAGGACTGTGAAGGAAGCAGCCGTGGCCTTAATTAAGGTACAGTCCCAGCACTTGCCTGGTGTGAAAATGGTAAACCATGGAAAACCATTTTCAGGGCTGCCCACAGTGGGGTTCGAACCCACTATCTCCCGAATACTGGATACTAGCCGCACTTAAGCGACTGCAGCTATCGAGCTCGGTTTAAGAAGGTTCACAAAAACGTGGAAGAAGTGGAAACCCAGGAGCAAGATATAAATTAAAACACCTTCAGTAAAAAAAAAAAAATTGTGGGAGTAAAGGACACACCGAATAATCGCGTCAAGTTACGCAAAATCTCGGTTGAAGGGCGACAAAGGAGAAGTCGAATATTTAAGAACATCTGGAAGGAGTGCAAAGAAAGTAAAATAAGCTAGAGAGAGATAAGAACTGGTGTATTGTGTAAACGTGCTCCATAGATGACCCTAACGAATAAAATAAATAATTGTACGGCTTTGGGGGACGATAATGTGACGACATTTTGTCCCACAGGAGTTCCTTTATGTGCCAGTAGGCTGACGTACTTGAGCACATTTGAGTAGCATTAGACTAATTCAGGATCCAACCGGCAACCGGGAATGTGTTCCACCATTCGCTGAGGTGACACGTCCTGTCAATCACATGCACGGTTCTGAAAGAACGTTAGAATAGTGCAGAAGCAGTACAAGTAGCAGGGGAAGAATTTGAAGATTGCTTACCTCCAATCCATTAGGTCTTGTAGCTCTTAGACTTAAAGAAAACCATTTAATAACTGTTCAAGTACGTTGGACCCATTGTAAGCTCTCATCGACTGTCCTGGATGTAATCTACGATATGTTATACATGCACAATTATCTTCAGCTGTAACACCGTACCTTGAACAAGATGCTAATACCCAGGTTCATGAACGGTTTGGTGAAGTCTATGACACTTTCTCGGGCGTAGTTGATTGTCATGGATCCCACTGCCAAGTCTGCTTTCTGAAAACCAGATAAATGCAGTCATATTGCATTCTTTTATTGGTCTATGTGCCTATACTATAAGAAACATACTATACTTTTATGCGTTTTGGGATATAAACGTTTCGTGCAAAAGCATTACGTATTTTTCAGTCATTTGATGACGACTGAGAAATTTGTTAAGAGATTTAATAAATGAATTAATAATTAATTATATTCCATTTTATCTGAAAGTATCATCACAGATTTATGCTCATTAAGCGTAGCATAAAACAGTTCGATTTATGGAAAATAATAGTTTTTTCAAAGTGCCCTGATGGGGCAGCAACTTTTATCCTCGATATTGATTTGGAACAAATGTAAATTACCAGAAGATATTCTCGAGTTTTATTAAAAAGGTAAGCAGAATAAGAACAAATGGATTAATTGTACACACATATACAGGGTGGTCGGAAAAAACGTGAAACAGTTACACGAGCGTTCCAGGGTTGGTCATACTGACAAATAATTTGAAAACAATAATTCGATATCTCGCGCCTTTATCAATTTATCAGGTGATGAAGTTAGCCAATCAGGTCGCTTCCCGGCGAATTCAACTGGACTTTGCGCAGAGGTGTTGCTAAACCTGCAGGTGGCTTAGACCGGCTTGAGAACCAGGCTGACACAAACACAGCGTGGGTTTCAGCAAGAACCTGTCAGCTCGGAGATCCGTGATCAGAAACCTCCCAGGGCAAAGTTTTTTCTTCGATTGGTGCTCTCAATCCGGTCTTAAGCCACGAGCAGATTCAGCGCCACCACCTCGCAAAGCGATCCGATTGGCTAACTTCAGCAGCTGATAACAGTGCGAGACATCGAATTATGTTTTCAAATTATTTATCAACATGTTCAACCCTGGGACGCTCGTATACCTGGTTCATGTTGTTTCTGAACACCCTCTATCAGAATTTCTTATGTTCATCACTCAATGTTCGCAGTGCGAAAAAATAATAGAAATGAAAAGTAGTTTTCTGAATTACTGCTTATATCAGAGTTTGAATAACAGTTAATTTCCATTTGCGCTTTTCTAAATGTAAACACAAACTTTGAAAACCTGTTCACCATCATTAGTAAAAGTTATGTAAGAAGTGACACATTGCAACTACGGTTAGAACATTACACATGCAAGCAATCACAACAATTCAAAATAAAATTACCGTTTTTCTCCAAATTATTCCGTAAATTAGCAGGAAATGGTGCTCTTGTAATAGCGCAGGGGAAGTTCATGCGGTGCAAAACTGGATATGAAGGTATACGTTACAATGTCAAGAATACGATGGACAATCCCAATAACTGCTACTTTAGTCATTCCTAGTAAGCAAAGAGACATTATAAATAAATTACCTGGCCAGAGAGAGAGGTGTTCCTCCTCCACCCCCTCAGGGTGGCGTATGAATAGGACTGTCAATAGGACAGGGTAATACCTCTGACATAAGATCATCAGCTTCTTCCACGTAAATTATTTGTATGCAAATAATCAGTAAATTATTAAGATGGAAGTACTATCGCAAACATTTCACAAATGCAATCATGTCAAATGTCAAGCGCTTCATTGGCTCCAGTCATACATGAAGATGAGAGACAATGCTACTAAACAGATCGAGCATTTGGTTGGGAAATAGTGGATTCGAACCCCGCTTTCGGCAACCCGGAATAGGATTTCCCATGGTTTCCCATTTTCACACCAGGCAAATGACGGGGCTGAACATTAATTTAGGCCATGGTCGATTGCTTTCCGCCCGTGGCCCTTTCCTATCCCATCGTCACCGTAAGACCTACCCGTGTCAGTGCGACGTAAAGCTAAATTGTAAAATCCTACTACAGAGCAGCGGGATTTCTTTTGGTTTATTTTACAACAGCTCAACTAAAGGATTAATACTACCGGACTCTTGACGGTCTTAAATGAAAGCTCTCTTTATGAGTATTTGTGGGGTGTCCGTAAAGGAAGACATTTGAACAACTACATATTTTAAAATAAAGGAAAATCCTCCATTTTCATTCCCATATGTTGCTATTTCAGGGAGGTTGGACAAGGGCACATTTACCAGTGACCGTAGTTATCGCAGTTTTTCGCAGGTTGTATGATCGTCAACGCATGTGAGTTCAACATGGTCCCACTTTTCACATGTTACTCGAGAATGCTTTAATCAAACGCTCCCGGGAAAGTGGATAGGAAGAGGAGATCCTGTTACGTGGCCACCTCAACCTCCTGATCTGATCCCATTTAAATTCTCCTTGTGGAGTTATAGGAAGTGTCCCTTCTGCGAGACACTTGTAAGGACTGAAGCAGAGCTCCTGGCAAGAATCCCCACTGCTAGTGGCATTGCTAGAACGACGACAGATACGCTAGAACTTACTGTTATGTTATGGAGGTTGGGGGATACCACTTTGAACAACTGCTGTTCATGACTTCGTAGCGTGTACATTCAGTACACATAGACAAAGGCATCGTGCACCTTCACACGAAGATTACTACATTATATAAACCCCACGTTTATATTATCCCACAACAGATTTTATGTATTCGCAGTGACTGAGAAGCTTCCTGGACGGGGCTCCCTATCTCACATTCGTACATGTACCAAGATACGTCTTATGATGACGATGGGCTAGGAGTGGGAAGGAAGCGACAGTCGCCTTAATGAAAGTAAAGCCCCAGCATTTGCTTGGTGTGAAAATGTGAAACCACGGGAAACCATCTTCAGGGCTGCTGATGGTGGGGTTCGAACCCACTATCTTCGAAATATAACTGACAGCTGCGTTTCATTAACCACGCAGCCACTTACTCGGTGAATGTGAACATCAAGCAGCCATTAAAATATAAGAATAAGATGCACCTTATTGAACTTTACTGTATTTAACATGAGAAAAAAGACATGCTTATAAATCAGTGACATGAAGTTTCCCTTAGAAAAAGGAAGGGTAGTTTTCTCCAGCTTGTTTCCATAACCAATGCTATTGTGACAATTTATATTTCGTACAAACACAAAGCACACAATTTGCGTGCAACTCGTCATTCAGTGTTCTTAAATGCAGAACACTCACTAGCAGTGGTGTAGCTTTGCATGTGTGCAACGTTAATATCTGGAGATACAATGTAGTTCACCTCGGCGCAGCTCAGCTTCAGAAACTGATGATACACTGACTGACAGAGCAAATGCAACACCAAGAAGGATTGGTCAGAACTTTATGCCAATTGCAGGGTAGACTGACGTCACTGAGGTATGCTCATGATGTGAAATGCGCCGCTGTGCTGCGCACGTAGCGAACGATAAATGGGACACGGCGTTGGCGAATGGCCCACTTCGTACCGTGATTTCTCAGCCGACAGTCATTGTAGAACGTGTTGTCGTGTGCCACAGGACACGTGTATAGCTAAGAATGCCAGGCCGCCGTCAGCGGAGGCATTTCCAGCAGACAGACGACTTTACGAGGGGTATGGTGATCGGGCTGAGAAGGGCAGGTTGGTCGCTTCGTCAAATCGCAGCCGATACCCATAGGGATGTGTCCACGGTGCAGCGCCTGTGGCGAAGATGGTTGGCGCAGGGACATGTGGCACGTGCGAGGGGTCCAGGCGCAGCCCGAGTGACGTCAGCACGCGAGGATCGGCGCATCCGCCGCCAAGCGGTGGCAGCCCCGCACGCCACGTCAACCGCCATTCTTCAGCATGTGCAAGACACCCTGGCTGTTCCAATATCGACCAGAACAATTTCCCGTCGATTGGTTGAAGGAGGCCTGCACTCCCGGCGTCCGCTCAGAAGACTGCCATTGACTCCACAGCATAGACGTGCACGCCTGGCATGGTGCCGGGCTAGAGTGACTTGGATGAGGGAATGGCGGAACGTCGTGTTCTCCGATGAGTCACGCTTCTGTTCTGTCAGTGATAGTCACCGCAGACGAGTGTGGCGTCGGCATGGAGAAAGGTCAAATCCGGCAGTAACTGTGGAGCGCCCTACCGCTAGACAACGCGGCATCATGGTTTGGGGCGCTATTGCGTATGATTCCACGTCACCTCTAGTGCGTATTCAAGGCACGTTAAATGCCCACCGCTACGTGCAGCATGTGCTGCGGCCGGTGGCACTCCCGTACCTTCAGGGGCTGCCCAATGCTCTGTTTCAGCAGGATAATGCCCGCCCACACACTGCTCGCATCTCCCAACAGGCTCTACGAGGTGTACAGATGCTTCCGTGGCCAGCGTACTCTCCTGATCTCTCACCAATCGAACAGGTGTGGGATCTCATTGGACGCCGTTTGCAAACTCTGCCCCAGCCTCGTACGGACGACCAACTGTGGCAAATGGTTGACAGAGAATGGAGAACCATCCCTCAGGACACCATCCGCACTCTTATTGACTCTGTACCTCGACGTGTTTCTGCGTGCATCGCCGCTCGCGGTGGTCCTACATCCTACTGAGTCGATGCCGTGCGCATTGTGTAACCTGCATATCGGTTTGAAATAAACATCAATTATTCGTCCGTGCCGTCTCTGTTTTTTTCCCCAACTTTCATCCCTTTCGAACCACTCCTTCTTGGTGTTGCATTTGCTCTGTCAGTCAGTGTATTTTATGACGATATTTTATTTCAACACTCTCTGGTGTTCAGATATGATCTACGAGCACTTTCATTTACTTTCTCCTCTCTAAAAGTTATAAGGGTGAGTTCAAGTGAGT
Source organism: Anabrus simplex (assembly GCF_040414725.1). Lineage (NCBI taxonomy): Eukaryota > Metazoa > Arthropoda > Insecta > Orthoptera > Tettigoniidae > Anabrus > Anabrus simplex. Next base: position 231,129,677 of record NC_090272.1, read on the forward strand.
GGGCCAGTCGTATGTTATCTTAAATAACCCTATCTTCATAAATTTCAAATAAATCTTTCTTACTCAATGAATTATCGCGGAGTCTTGCTGGAACTACGCGCGCACGTTCGTTTGGACTTTCAACGTCTTAAAGAAAGGCTGAAGTATTTTTGATAATCTTAGCTAACTGTTTCTGAAAACATGATCAGTGCTATAATATGGTTTTCGCGAATGAACTTCAATTTCGTGACAGACTAGGATTTGTGGATGGCCAATATGTTAAGTTGCTAACTTCTTTTTCCAGTTACGATTCACCAAATGTTTGTAAAAATGCTCATATTAATTTCATGATACATAAGTTTGGAGAGATGCAAAACACATAACCAAATCGTATTACTCATTCTGTTTCATTTCATATTTCATTTATTTACGAGAATATCTCATATTTCTCCTCTAAAAGGCTTTGTTCACAATAATAAATGTGCAATATTTCATTTGCATCTACGTATTTTTGAGTTATTAATTTCCAGCGTTAAGCCCTACCCTGCTATGTCACTAGTAGTTCAACCACCAGACCTTGCCCATGGTACTCCAAACAAGTGAATTTTGATTCGAAAACTAAAAAGTAAATGAAGAATGATCTTATAACTCTGAGTTGATGCTCATTAATACCTGTACTAAGTATCCATGGACCTGATACTACAGTTTAGTAATAGTAAGTAAACTCGTGTCCTCATCCCGAGGTGGAACAGCTTTTTTCAGGCACACCCCCAATGGACGTGAGCTGCATGTACCTCCTGCCATTCTTAAAATTCTGGTAGTACAGGGTATCGAAGCTGGGCCCCGAGAATGGCAGCTAATAGTGCTAACGGTACGCTACGGTGACGAACAGTTTAGTAATGAAGTTGTAACATTGCCATATTCATCTGGTGTACACAAAATTGTGTGTGTGAATATGATTGGCATATTAATGATACATGGGTCTGGAAAGATCCAAACCAGATAGCCAAATCGTATCATTCTAATAAATGTTCAGTTTTTTAATATAAAGTGAATGTTTGCTACTAAAAGTATTTCAAATCGAATAACATCAAACTGCCACTTATTTATACTTTAATTTATTGTTTAGTGGTATTACCTAAATAGCTCTTACCCGCTGCTTAGCACGTGCGGAATCCTTGGTGCGCATTCTTAAAATTAATTAGCACCAGAAACCATATCAGAATGTGAGTAGTAGTTTATTTTATTTTTTAATACACGAAACAATGAAACACGCCGCGACTCTACTTCTGTATACCGCGCAACAGTGTAATCACCGAGCAAATAGCTGCGTGGTTTGGATCAGCTTGCATTCGGGAGATAGTGAGTTCGAACCTCACTCTCAGCAACCCTGAAGATGGTTTTCCTTAACCGAAGCCTTGTTATTGGTTTGTACGTCCCAGTAACTACTTTTACAGTTTTCAGAGACGCCGAGGCGCCGAAATTTAGTCTCGCAGGATTTCTTTTACGACAATAAATTTGTCATTTTCCCTTTTACGTGCCAGTAAATCTACCGGCACGAAGCTGACGTATTTGAGGACGATTGCGTTGCATGCAGAGATTGATTTGACAGAGCGAGTTGGCTGTGTGGAAAACATTTACTGAACTCTCCTAAGGAATCATGGAGACAGGCTACTCATATGGCACTTGTCAGACAGCTGCAAAGAAATGGGGCTTAAGAGCATGCAGTGGAGGAATAGAAAGAACCAGACGCGGGAAAGACAGTGCGTTGTTGACAATGGTTTCAGGCTCTTCTTATTGCAAGCCCGGATATTCTACCCATTATTTACTTCACGTCCATGTTCCATCAAGATGGTGCAACCTGCCATACGTGTAACGGCTCCGTCAGCTTACAGCCAGCTACTTCGGTGTTTACCTAACCTCAAAAGAATCTGTGACCCCAACATTGTCAGAATTTACTCTGAGGAATTCCCATTGTTACTCTCTAAATCAGAAGAGATTGCCTACTTCTGCTGTTATTGATTCAAACGTCACAACTGATTAAAACAGTAAAGGTTTATATGGACCGCCCGCGAACAAAACCGTAGAACATGTATCTACTGTTCACATCTTACTTAGGCTCTCTCGCCAGGTGTAGTTCAGTGACATTGCGCTGTGTATTGCTGCGTATCTCAGAATCTTATCCTCATGCGACAACTAGAGGATGAAATATTTATATTTTATTGTATACTATACCTAGACATCGATTTTTCTTTGCTAATTGCTTTACGTCGCACCGACAAAGATAGATCTCATGGCGACAATGGGACAGAAAAGGCGTAGGAATGGGAAGGAAGCGGACGTGCCTTTAATTAAGGTAGAGCACCAGCATTTGCCTGGTGATAAAATGGGAAAACACGGAAAACCATCTCTAGGGCTGCCGACAGTGGGCTTCGAACCCACTATCTCCTGGATGCGAGCTCACAGCTGCACGCTTCTAACTGCACGGCCATCTCACCCGGTAGGAAACAATATTACACATTGTGCTCAGTGGAACCTGCACCATTAAAAGATTCGACGTCATCCATGAAAGAATCGATATCATTCGAGAATAAGTCAATAAATTTATTGATTCGCCCACATGACGCAGTATAAGTGCATTGAAAAATGTATCTGATTTGATGTTGGTAGAAATTTAGTGAGATAAAAGTTACTCTTTTCACATTATTATGAAGAAAAGAACTTACGAAATTCGACATATAAATAATAATAATAATAATAATAATAATAATCGTATATTCTTAGCTACCGTGTTTATGTATTGTTCACATTTGAAGCTATCTGGCTGCTTCCCGTCAATACCGATTTTGCTCTAGTCCTACTAGATGGGAGAGTAACCCGAAGCTCTCTTGAGCGTCTCCCCCTGTGGGTGGGGGCGGAAGAATAACACACGATTTCTCCTGCCTGTCGTAAGAAGCGACTAAAAGGGGCTCCAGGGGCTCTTAACTTTGGAGCGCGGATTAGCGACCACGGGGCCCTTAGCTGAGTTCTGGGATTGCTTCCTCTTACTTGAGCCAGGCTCCTCACTTTCATCTACCCTATCTGAACTTCCTTGGCCAACTCTTGTTCTTTCCTGACCCATAGGTGTGTGAGGTATAGGGAATTTTTCATTTTCACGCCCTTAGTGACCCTTGTCTTCCTTTGGTCGATACCTTCATTTCTAAGTGTCGGATCCCTTCAATTCTTTCCCTCTGATTAGTGTTACATAGAGGATGGTTGCCTAGTTGTACTTCCTCTTAAAACAATAATCACCACCACCACCACCACCACCACCACCACCACCACCACTCTCTTGAACGTCTACGCTGAGTTTTAATTCATTTTGTCACGGAAACACCATATTTAGAGATTTGTACATGCCGACATCGTACGACATGGAGTGTGGAGTGGACTTTTGCCCGTCCTTCAAAAATCAGAATACCTCTTACGTTGAGGCCGATACTCTACCACGAATTCACAAAGAGATCTATATAAATTAGTGAAGTCATGTAACTTGGAGGACGGCAGCGTTAGTGCTTCTTTGTAATATCTATTCTCAGAGACGAATCTCATTTCACACACTAACCCATTATGCCCAAATATACAGAATTTTATCTCCCCTTATTTCTATGTACGGAAACATAAAACCCAAACATGTTCCTTTTGACATAAATACAGAATGTCTTATGGCTGAGGATCATATGTGTCATGGAAGTGTAACCCTAGCAACCGTGCAGGCTGTGATGTAAGGTACTGAAGGATGGCCACACAATGTTACCTAGCAACCGTGCAGGCTGCGATGTAAGATATGGAAGGATGGCCAGACAATGTTACCTAGCAACCGTGGAGGCTGCGATGTAAGATATGGAAGGATGGCCAGACAATGTTACCTAGCAACCGTGGAGGCTGCGATGTAAGGTATTGAAGGATGGCCAGACAATGTTACGTAGCAACCGTGGAGGCTGCGATGTAAGGTATTGAAGGATGGCCAGACAATGTTACCTAGCAACCGTGTAGGCTGTATGTAAGATATGGAAGGATGGCCAGACAATGTTACCTAGCAACCGTGTGCAGGTGCGATGTAAGGTATTGAAGGATGGCCAGACAATGTTACATAGCAACCGTGCAGGCTGCGATGTAAGATATGGAAGGATGCCCAGACAATGTTACCTAGCAAACGTGTAGGCTGTGATGTACGGTATGGATGTATGGCCACACAATGTTACCTAGCAACCGTGGAGGCTGCGATGTAAGATATGGAAGGATGGCCAGACAATGTTACCTAGCAAACGTGCAGGCTGCGATATAAGGTATTGAAGGATGGCCAGACCTAGCAACCGTGGAGGCTGCGATGTAAGATATGGAAGGATGGCCAGACAATGTTACCTAGCAACCGTGTGCAGGTGCAATGTAAGGTATTCATCATCATCATTCCGTGTCCGGTCAGCATTTCCAAAATGTAGCAACTCCGATGGCCTTGTTGTTCGCCTCGATCAGGTCCTGTGTAGTGCAGGGATGTTCTAGTAGGGGACAGATGAGCAGGTGGTTCGGATCTTGTGTTACACCACACTCGCAGGATGCGTCTCCATCAGCAGGAAGTATGGCCCATTTTTGCATGTTGGTCTTGCAAAGAGGTACGCCCACCCTAAGACGATTAAGTGATCTCCAAATAGGGTAGGGCAGGTCATTTCCTGGAGCTAGCTCTTCCTTTGCAGGAGTATCAGGCGGCAGCATGTTCTTCCACCTGGTGATGCGGTTATACTCAGGTGTTCCTACCAGTGGTATTGAAGGCAGACAATGTTACAAAGCAACCGTGCAGGCTGCGATGTAAGATATGGAAGGATGCCCAGACAATGTTACCTAGCAAACGTGCAGGCTTCGATATAAGATATGGAAGGATGGCCAGACAATGTTACCTATCAACCGTGCAGGCTGTGATGTAAGGTATGGATGTATGGCCACACAATGTCACCTAGCAACCGTGCAGGCTGTGATGTAAGGTATGGATATATGGTCACACAATGTTACCTAGCAACCATGCAGGCTGCGATGTAAGGTATTGAAGGATGGCCAGACAATGTTACCTAGCAACCGTGCAGGCTGCGATGTAAGATATCGAAAGATGGCCAGACAATGTTACCTAGCAAACGTGCAGGCTGCGATATAAGATATGGAAGGATGGCCAGACAATGTTACGTAGCAACCGTGCAGGCTACGATGTAAGATATGGACGGATGGCCAGACAATGTTACCTAGCAACCGTGCAGGCTGCGATGTAAGGTATTGAAGGATGGCCAGACAATGTTACCTAGCAACCGTGGAGGCTGCGATGTAAGATATGGAAGGATGGCCAGACAATGTTACCTAGCAACCGTGTGCAGGTGCGATGTAAGGTATTGAAGGATGGCCAGACAATGTTACATAGCAACCGTGCAGGCTGCGATGTAAGATATGGAAGGATGGCCAGACAATGTTACCTAGCAACCGTGTGCAGGTGCGATGTAAGGTATTGAAGGATGGCCAGACAATGTTACATAGCAACCGTGCAGGCTGCGATATAATATGTGGAAGGATGGCCAGACAATGTTACCTAGCAACCGTGCAGACTGCGATATAATATGTGGAAGGATGGCCAGACAATGTTACCTAGCAACCGTGCAGGCTGTGATGTAAGATATGGAAGGATGGCCAGACAATGTTACCTAGCAACCGTGGAGGCTGCGATGTAAGATATGGAAGGATGGCCAGACAATGTTACCTAGCAACCGTGGAGGCTGCGATGTAAGATATGGAAGGATGGCCAGACAATGTTACCTAGCAACCGTGCAGGCTATGTTTCATGGCTGGTGGTCATCTGAAATTGTCAGCCGTCGATGACTGAGATACATATTTATGATAATTTGATTTTTGCAAAGGGAAAATTTTTTTCTGTGAAACATCTGTCAAATTTTTATTTTTGTCCGTACATTATTTGGCGATGGTCGTATCTAACGAAAAATGATTTACTCCTATGCCGAGC